>NW_013670478.1:29649-31910 GCF_000517525.1 Limulus polyphemus | reverse complement strand
ACAAATTGTGGTTTAAAAATAATACAATATATTTACAATTTTAATAATTTGCTCTTTTCTAAGCGATCCAGACCTCTGTGGGATATTCATATTTGATTTATCATATTTAGGTCACAATTACTCGAAATACAACAATGTCGTTTTGCTCAGTGGCTTTTCAACAGTGAACAAATTTAATTTTATAATAAACCAATGTTTCCCGTCTCTACGTCAATGTACGACACAAAGAGTACGGTCGCGCGCGTAAGGGATAAGAAACAGAAATTAGTGTTAACATTTTCTAAAGATGCAAACGACAGTTGAAAACTGACATTAAGTGAAGAAACGACACTGTATTGTTGAACTACATGGTAAACATCGGTTCAGTTTACGGAGCGAGTAAACAATATAATATTTACTCTTCGTAAAAAATAACATACAAGTTAAAGAGCCAATGTAAGCGGAATGCTGCTATGTACAGTAATAATGTAATTGAGTGTATTATGGCAACAAGGTGTTGTGTGGCTTGACATTATAATTGAATCCAATACAAGAAACCTACGAAGTGCTAGAAGTAGCATATCGCGCCTCTCCTCAAGAGGATTAACTTCTATTTGGGCGAGTTTTAACTGCTCGAGGCGATATATAAGACGGTTGTGTGGTTTCCACTTTCATGGTCTCTTCTTAAAAGAATATTCGTTGCAATTAAACACTGTGCTGTTGAGATGATTTGTTTGTTTCTTTGTAGTTAAGCGCAAGGCTACACAATAGGCTACCTGTGCTGTGCTCATCACGGGTATCGAAACCCGGTTTCTAGCAGTATAAGTCCGCAGACATACCGCTGAGCCTCTGGAGGGCTGCTATTTTGACATGGAGAAAACTTACTAGAATTTATTCTTCCTTCATAGACATGCGCAGAAGCAGCCAGACATTTGTATATATATATATTTGTTAACTAAATTACATCTCTACACGTAAGTAATTATTTCTATCTAATTGTACACAAATTAAGAAAAAAATATTTTGACGTTTTTAGGTGGATCATTAGTCAGACAATCTTTGTTCTTGGGCCTGGCAACTCGACTCGCAACGTGCGGATCACAGATTCGAATCTCGTTACCGAACAAGCTCGCTCTTTCGGCCGTGAGCAAAGAGTAGCCCAATAGTTTGCAGTGGGTGGTAATGATTAGCTGCCTTCATTCCAGTCTACCATTGTAAACGACTAACGCAGATAGCCCTAGAGTAGCTTTGCGCGAAATGCAATAAACAAACAAATGAACAAAACTTTGTTCCTGATGACAGAGTCTGAATAAGTTTCTTCTTTTGTTCTAACATAAAGCCGCTTGTTTTGGAGTGGCAGATGATAGTTATGTGAATTTATCAAATCAACGAACCAAATAATGTAAAACGTCCGTAATAACTAGATCAAGAAAACGCTTATGAAATATTAACAATTATCTTACCGTTTGAAACAAAAGTTGTGAAAATGTCACTTATGGTTCTTCATTTTTCTACGTGTTAGAAAACAATCAAAACAAAACGTGGTAAGTAATTTATAAATCACTTACCTTTCTCCCAGATATTTCTGTCATTAGAACAGAGCCTTATCAGAGCACGTGAAAATGACGAATAAGATCAATATGAATGAATACACAGAGAGATAGTGAAGTACTAATTGGGAGTTTGAATGATGCGGTAGAACAATCTTCTACTTGATATGAGCTGTGAATAATTGGATATCTTCTTTCTCTTGCACTCTGGTAAATTAGTGATAAGGCTAATGCGCTGGTTTAAGCCTTTGACTCGCTCGGGGAATCGGAGGATTCATAAGGGTTCTTTAAACCAGAACAAAACACTTCATAGAAATTTACAAGTTTAGATGAACACTTAGAAAGTCGTGGAAATGTAAAAGCTATAAGGATATGATGAGGGTTGAGATTTATTGTAATCTAGAGTAAAGAAATGTATCTACTGTAGATGAACACTGAGCATTTTAATTATAGTATTTTGGCACTTGTGTATAAAGTTAAAATTATAAACAATATTCAACGTTAAACTAGTACACAATTAAAAACATTTTATTTAGGCCTATCTATGGCCTTCAAAAAGTTGTAACGTCGAAACATGTAGAGTCGTCAACTTTTTCAAGGCCATAGATAGGCCTAACTAAAATGTTTTTAATTGTGTACCAGTTTAACGTTGAATATTATTTATGATTTTAACTAAACATTTTATTTTTATAGTAAAACAAAAGGTTAAAATCGGATAACTTCTAGAATTTT
>NW_013670478.1:27561-28965 GCF_000517525.1 Limulus polyphemus | reverse complement strand
CAAATCTATGGTTGGAGAATAGTAACACATCAATAAAGGTCCTGATGCAGGTGTCAAATCTATGGTTGGAGAATAGTAACACATCAATAAAGGTCCTGATGCAGGTGTCAAATCTATGGTTGGAGAATAGTAACACACCAATAAAGGTCCTGATGCAGGTGTCAAATCTATGGTTGGAGAATAGTAACACACCAATAAATGTCCTGATGCAGGTGTCAAAGCTATTGTTGAATAATAGTAACACACCAATAAAGGTCCTGATGCAGGTGTCAAATTTGTTGAATAATAGTAACAGAAATACAATAAGAGAGATATTTGCCAACCAATTAGGGTTACCTATTAACAGTACTTTCGTGTACTGTTCCACACATCATTTATTCATCTTGTGCCATCTACGTTACAGGGATTACCTGCAATGGACCACCAGAGGTTAATGTTTGATATTATCCTCATATCTCGTTCTTTGCCGTCCTTTTCCTTCTGCCATAATTTTCTGTATCTTGTTGGGCCTTTTTATATGTCCAAATACTATTTTCCTTCGCTTTACGTTATCCAGTAGTTCGCTTTTTATTTAGGCTTTTTAAAATATCTTCATTCGCTTTCCTGTCTGTCCATTGTATTCTTCTAATTATTCGAAATATCTACATTTCAAATACTTCCAGATTTTTCTCTTTACTCCCACAAACAATATTCAGAATTCAATCTTCACTTACGACTTCCAAACGATTAAACATCTTTGACGTCCTACTGTTAAACTAGAGTGAATAACTTCTAGACAATTGTATTTCTTTTATTTGTGTGTTTAGAAATCTTTGTGAACTTATCCACTTCAGAAGACAAAAAAACAAACAAAAACGCACTAATTTTCTTGTATACTAGATCATCAATCAGGAACTTGACCTTCAAAAATGTACAAATATTGTGTTCAGTATTGTGTTAACTTTAAATACTGTTGTATCTGTTACTATCTATACCACCCCTCTGTTGAATTTGTTAAACATTTATAGCTTTGCTCTTTCTTTAGGAGTATTTTATTCTAACAGGGTCTTTTGTTAAACCAAGTTCTTTGAATATTACAGACTTGTGACAATGTATAGTTATAAGCCATCGTAAGCGTGGAATGAAATCTTACTATTTTCCTTAGATAAACATGACCTTTCCGTCTAAATAACACAATTTCTAAGACCCTTTCGTTTTGAATGATTATGTAAATTGAGATAATGCAAATTAAAGATCAAACAAACAAAATAATGCTGATATTTTTACTTCCTTAAGATATATGTTCTTGTAACTAAGAGCTCAGACAAATCATTTATCAAAAAAATACACATTTTCGGAGATACAAATTGTGGTTTAAAAATAATACAATATATTTACAATTTTAATAATTTGCTCTTTTCTAAG
>NW_013670478.1:26577-27551 GCF_000517525.1 Limulus polyphemus | reverse complement strand
TGTTTTTAATTGTGTACCAGTTTAACGTTGAATATTATTTATGATTTTAACTAAACATTTTATTTTTATAGTAAAACAAAGGTTAAAATCGGATAACTTCTAGAATTTTCTTTTGTATATTTTGTATCATAAGTTTTTAAACATTTTGAAAAGCATTCATAATTAGCATTGTTTAAAATGAAGTAATTAAATGCTATAAGATGCCGTATGTAACATATGAATCTGATATACAAACCAAAACAAAAATGTTTAATTACTTCGAGTCAACTACTGTTATAATTTTTTCGAGGGATGCACACTAAGAAAAAGTGTATTAATTGAAACTACTACAGTTGAAATTTATATTTTTTAGAGTAGAATTTATATTTATCTTTTTCAAAATATTATTGGCTAACATACTTGTAAACAGGATGTGGATAGTCATAAACTTGTATTAATCCTCACCTCAGTCTATGTTTACATATAACGATGACCAGTTCACAGACTTAAATTAACTAGACCAGCGTTTCCCAAACTTTTTTGGCCACAGAACACTTTTCAGCTGAGAAGAAGCTTACGGAACACTAGACACGTGTTCGTTTGTTTCTGGCAGTTATTTTGATTTAAAAAATAATTATCTCCTAAGAAATAATTACTAATCAAGGGTGCTCGAAGATTAAACAATCATCCTTCACCCTGCTCGTGGCATAAGGTTAAGTTTCAATTAATGGTCAGCGGATTAATGAGCCGTATGGGCGAAGAAGTTAAAAAAAAAATACATATATATATATATATTCCCGTATATATATATATATATACTGTATGTATGATGATGAGACAAGTAGGTAGAAGTTAAGGCAAGTCCAAGGCGTAGCAGAGGCCGGTTGATCTTGAAGAAGGAGCAAGTCGGCAGCTGTTTTTGACAAGTTATCGAAACAAGTGGATCCAAGTGCCAAGGCTGGGATCTATAGATCCAATGCCAAAGCTATAGATCC
>NW_013670478.1:10758-25587 GCF_000517525.1 Limulus polyphemus | reverse complement strand
GGGGGGGGGGAAACGGGAGTAACCCCGAGAAAACCCACTTTCACTAGTCGGGACACTAGACACGTGAAATACCAGTGTAGAAGTTATGTTGCACGCGCAGCGCCCTCTAGAGTTGTATATTATTTATTTCTTTATTTAATCAAATCACATGTTAATTAATTTTTACATTTTTATCCTTATAATATATTTTAGGAACAAACCTCTCCACTAAGATATTATGTAGAATAGATATGGCATCTTCTATAATTCTTCTTCAATGTGAAATCGATATTATCTAATTCTAATACATAGGAAAATATTTCATAATAAGTTATGATCGTACGATAAGTGTTAAATATTTTATTAAAATCATGTTGTTGTTTTTTTTTACGGAGCACCAATCAATCTCGGACGGAACACCAGTGTCCGCGGAACATAGTTTAGGAAACGCTGAACTAGACCATATTATAAGTCATACCTAAGTGGGAGGATGATACAGTGATTTGTACAAGTTAGTATAAGCTGAGTATAATGGAAATAATCACTATTCTAGATAATCTAGAATTGTTGGATACCACACGAAGACTTTTGTCTGATACATCAGTATGATATAAAAAAAATTATTTTGTCTTTTGCGAAGTGACTTTGTTTCTTTCCCTCAAAACTCTAGCATAAGTAAATATTTGTGAGAAAGCCTTTTATTTCACATTTATTAAGTTTAGTATAAATTAGTTCTTATGGTGTGTAAGTCTTTAACAAGCTAGCGAAGAATAATTACTTTTATACCTGTCCTAAGACATTAGTATTAGGCTTATTACATTGCCCCCCAGTGGTACAGTGGTATGTCTGCGGACCTATACTGCTAGAAACCGGGTTTCGATACCCGTGGCGGGAAGAGCACAGGTAGTCCTTTGTGTAGCTTTGTGCTTAATAACAAACAAACAAATAAGACCTATTACATTTTAAAGCACTACATTCTTTTCTAGTCCCTTAGTGATTTTCAAGGATCAGAAGAGTATATAATAATAGAATTCCAAACACATTATATTTGTCATATCCATTACTGACTATGCGTTTCGCTCAATCCAGAGCTCTTATGACGTATATAATTGTAATAATTGTCTGCCATATTGTGCAAGGCATACACACCTTAAGAACTGTTGTAGCAAATGGCTTATATAAAGACTGTGCCGACCACTGCTGTGTTTGTTGTATCCCTGGCTTGAAGAGCTCTGGATTGAGCGAAACGCGTCGTCGGTAATGGATATGACAAATATAGTGTGTTTGGAATACGACTATTATAAACTCTTCTAATTCTTGTTTAAAAATGTAATAGACCCGATGCTAATGTCCTATGACAAGTATAATTTAAATTAGTTCTTGTTTTCCAAAATACATACCATAATATATATAGATAAATAGATCCCATACGATCTACTTGGCCCAAATTTCATAGAATTTTTTTTTTTTTTGGAAGAGATGTAAGTGAGGTAAAAAGAAAGTAAAACTAAGAACCAACTAACTGTTTATTAATATGAATACTGGATCTGCATACATGGATAGAATATAATGAAAAATATAATATGTAAGACAACCAACAGACAACATTACACAATGAGGGTCAATTCTGAAACAAACTAAAAATATTAAATTCAAAAACAATGACTTTCGTAGATATGATTTTTTGTTTGAATTTCGCGCAAAGTTACACGAGGGCTATCCGCGTTAGCCGTCCCTAATTTAGCAGTGTAAGACTAGAGGGAAGGCAGCTAGTCATCACCACTCACCGCCAACTCTTGGGCTACTCTTTTACCACCGAATAGTGTAAATGACAGTCACATTATAACGCCCCCACGGCTGAAAGGGCGAGCATGTTTGGTGTGACGGGGATTCGAGCCCGCGACCCTCAGATTGCGAGTCGAGTGCCCTAACCACCTGGCCATGCCTGTAGATTTAAAAAGTTTAAACCTTTTTTTTTTTTTAAATGTACCCATTTTTATTTTTATGTTTTACTATATCTGTTTTTATTTCTTTATTTACATGTAATTTTATTATTATTTTTTTACTTCTTGGGGACCCTGGGCAGCTGCCCTGCCTTTAATTCACTCCTTGTTACTCGAATGTTCACTTTCCTTTGCTGTTGACTTATTGTTTCCAAAACATCTGAAGGACCTAGAACAAAAGTTGGGGTGAGAGGGAGAGAGAAAAGTTTAATAACTAGTCTTTTCTCAAGAAAGTAGATCTTAATATTAGCGTGATCTACACTGGCAATTTGATGATCCATTTACAGTTCTACAAAACTATTTTAGTTAAACTTCTGAAAGTGTGTGAAAAACGTATCATTTAATAGACTGAGTTCCACCTAACGGTATTATTGAAAAACTAAATAGCTTAAGGCGATATCGCAAACTATAAAATACTGTCTACGAATATGTAGCCATAACATCGGAGATTAAAGTGTTTAACTCATGCCCAATGTTAGGGAATATTTTGACGTTTTTTTCGTTATGCCTCCACGTGCTTATGAAGTATTTTGAGCATTAAAGTTTCTTGAAGAGGTATTTTGTACAAATACATCATTTAAGTTTTATTATGAGCTGTGCTTAACGTTGATACACCGCAGTATCAAACAAGTTCGATATAAACTGTAGTAACGACAATAAATTGATAAGTTTATCATCTGTCTTTGAGGATTACATTTCCATTTATTTTGTAAGATCTAGACTGGAACGTGCCTGAACAAAGCTCATGCTGTAACTTCTTTTTTCACATAATGAGACGTGAAAAGTTCACAGTCGACTAGAAATTCTTCAGCAAAGAGGCCTTTAAAAAATTTTCAAAATAAGCATTCTTTACTTAACAGTGTTCTACCAAGTCTTTGTTAATCAAACTTAGGTAAGTATTATTCGGTTCTTTTTGCTCAAAAAACTAAAAATCACTGTTATAAATTCTTACTTTCTAACATATGAAAAACAAAGACCATTCTTTTAAGTCTGATACTATTTACTATAACGTGACTTTAGTTCCTAACTTTGAGATGAGTCGTAAAGGTGATGGTTTTTTATTGGTTGAGTAGTTCGGGTGATATTAATGAAAATAGAAAAACTTCGAATGTCGTTAAATAATAAATGGAATTTACAAATTAGTTACTGTTTAGTTACACTGTAAATTATTGGTAAAAAATAAATAAAAGGCTATTCCATTTTTGAAATAAATAAAGCTGAATTTAATGTTGAGTTATATTACAGCTGTCCAGAAAACAGAGTAATAAAATATTTATAAAAACAAATATACAGGAATGATAAACAACGAATATTGGTATTAAATGGTACAAAACATTATCACAAAAGTACAAACACAGAGCGAATACGTCAAACGAGGCACGAGTATTTTATATGTGAGCCATTTGCTTTATTTAGACCATCTTCTTTTGATGCTGTTTGCCAATGAAGGATTGGGGATTCTTGTTCCAGATGTTTCGTATTGCTCTCGACAATTTAACCAATTTGTTTGGTCACATTTTATCTTCTCAGTTTTACATAATTCCATACAGACTCATGAATTGTTACATCTACACTTTGCACGTGGTTCCATCGTTTGGAGTGTCTGCTGCAGTTAATTATCACACGATAAAATATTGAAATTCTCGTAGTATTTGCCTTTTATAATTTTATTCCCCTCACCATTTCCATAATTATTTCCAATAACATGTACACATATTTGCTAATAACAATTTGACCAAAACTAACATTAACATAAGGCAAAGAAATAATTTTAATACGTTTGGGGGTAATGGGTGGATTTAAAATTAAAGATCGCGGTGTTTGGAGATAATGAATGATTTAAAGATCATAACGTTTGGGAGTGATGGATGGGTTTAAAGATCGCATTGTTTGGGGGTAATAGATTGGTTTAGAGATCGCAGTGTTTAGGGGTGATGAATGGATTTAAAGATCGCAGAGTCTGGGGGTGATGGATGGGTTTAAAGATCGCAGTTAACTATGATATTTTTTTTACATGTATTAGGCCTATCGAAACACTCACACAAAACTTGATCTCGTTGACCATTTTCCGATAGTGCCATCTATAAACTTTGATATTTATTCAGCACAGATATAGAGGGCTAAAATATATGTAGCTCTAGTGGGTGTAGATCTCCTTGAGCAAAAGATCGTGGAGAACTAGATGATAATTAAATTTCAAACGTAACACTTTTTTTAAATCTTCATGTTATGAAACGCTCGCAATAATAGTTTTACGAGTTGAATCAGCAAGTTGTTACAACGGTTACAAATTCCAAACTCAGCGAATAAAAAAGGAGATTTGAGCAATTTCTTTAAAATGGCATTAAAAAAAGAAAGAAAATCCAGACTCTTTATTTATATTTTGAATACCTTGCCAGAATTGTACAACACAGCAATACATTAGTGAAGCCGGGTTTGTTGGAAAGTAAAGCATGCAAGTATCCGTAAACAATGATCTTTAAGGGTTAATGGAGAAGAGTTTAGAGCTCTATAAGCAGAAATTTAGATTACGAACGGCTGTTGTAGTTTTAGAGGGATTTTTCTTCTTCTTTTTCCAGCACGAGGCTCGTGTGTTATCAACGTCACGCACAATTTCCTCTCAGACAAAAGAAATTAAGCCGTGTTCAACATACCTACTAAAAATAAGGAATGGGCCAAACGTTATGCAGAATAGGCAATTAGTATTCCGCCTTTTTCTTGCATAGAAAACTCGTAAACACAAGTAGTGAAAATAACTTAAGGACCTGATGAAGAAAATTACCATAAAAAACTACTTTTCAGAGACTTAAAAAAATCAAAAGGTAAGCAAACCAGAAAAACAAATTGGATTTGATCATGCAAGATTGTATAGGAAAATCGAATTTCCTTAAAAGAAAGGAAAAAAGTCAAATACTTTAGAGTTATAGCTGAGTATTTGTTTATTTGTTTCGGATCCCACCAAAAAGTTTTATAAGCTAGCCCTAATTTCCAACTGATATGCCATTGTTTCAGATACTCGCACGAAGTTTTACAAGCTAGCCCTAATTTCCAACTGATATGCTATTGTTTCATATACTCGCACGAAGTTCTACAAGCTAGCCCTAATTTCCAACTGATATGCTATTGTTTCAGATATTCGCACGAAGTTTTACAAACTAGCCCTAATTTCCAACTGATATTCTATTGTTTCAGATACTCGCACGAAGTTTTACAAACTAGCCCTAATTTCCAACTGATATGCTATTGTTTCAGATACTCGCACGAAGTTTTACAAGCTAGCCCTAATTTCCAACTGATATGCCATTGTTTCAGATATTCGCACGAAGTTTTACAAACTAGCCTTAATTTCCAAATGATAGACTATTGTTTCAGATACTCGCACGAAGTGTTACAAGCTAGCCCTAATTTCCAACTGATATGCTATTGTTTCAGATATTCGCACGAAGTTTTACAAGCTAGCCCTAATTTCCAACTGATATGCTACTGTTTCAGATACTTGCACGAAGTTTTACAAGCTAGCCCTAATTTCCAAATGATAGACTATTATTTTTGATACTCGCACGAAGTTTTACAAACTAGTCCAAACTTCTAAATGATAGAATAGAGGAAGACAACTTGTCAACAGTGCCAACCGTCATCTCTGATCGTCACTTTTATAATGCTTACGGCCCCAAAGTGCTGAGCGAGTTTTGTGGCAAGGGGACGCGAACATGGGACTCTCGTATTCATAGTCCGGCGCAGTAACTAATGGGTCACGCCCGCCCCTATGTTTTTGTAAGAACCTTTGAATTATGATAGACGTTAACTAAACTACGCTTTTTAAGTCTTCTCATAACAACAGTTTTTATTTTTTGGTTCTTCGTTTCATAAAATTTAAAATTATCGCTGTGGATCATTATCTAAAAACGTTAAAATTAACTTTATCTTTAAAATATTATTATCAAATTGAATACAATGAAATGACAACTAACCTATTTCACATATGATTCTAGGGACAATTTTGCGATTTTCTGAGTCCCTCTGCGGGACAGCAGTAAGTTTACGTATTTACAACGCTGAAATCCTGGGTTTGAGTCTCTGCAGTGGACACAACAGAGAGCCCAATGTGGCTTTGCTCTAAAACAACAGACGATTTTCTGAACAAAAAGTTACATTTTTTTTATCTAAAAACTAAACTCAAAGCTGATTTTTCTCCCCTGTGTTCATTTACTTCATTGTTCTCAAGCTAAGACTTCTGTGTCTTGTAATTCTGTTTTTGTAGGAGTTAAATGTGGAGTAAACAGAAAAATATCAAATAGATCTTCAACTTTACTGTTGGAGATGAATGTAGAATAAACAGAGAAATGATAAAATAGAAGATCTCGAAATTTACTGTTGGAGATAAATGTAGAATAAACAGAGAAATGATAAAATAGAAGACTCGAAATTTACTGTTGGAGATAAATGTAGTTTTATCATTTCTCTGTTTATTTTTCTCTGTTTATTCTACATTCATCTCCAACAGTAAATTTCGAGGTCTTCTATTTTATCATTTCTCTGTTTATTCTACATTTATCTCCAACAGTAAATTTCGAGGTCTTCTATTTTATCATTTCTCTGTTTATTCTACATTTATCTCCAACAGTAAATTTCGAGGTCTTCTAGGATAAAATAGAAGACCTCGAAATTTACTGTTGAAGATAAATGTAGAATAAACAGAGAAAGGATAAAGTAGAAGACCTCGAAATTTACTGTTGAAGATAAATGTAGAATAAACAGAGAAAGGATAAAATAGAAGACCTCGAAATTTACTGTTGGAGATAAATGTAGAATAAACAGAGAAAGGATAAAATAGAAGACCTCGAAATTTACTGTTGAAGAGTCATCACCATTTTTTGTTTAAAACTTTAACACATCATACGGCAAATACTTATTTACTTAAATATGTCTGGTACTGTATTGAGTAGTATAAGAATATTTAATCTAAGTTAAGTTGCACGTTTTTAGCCCTGGGCTAAGCTGTACTATAAAAGAAGAAATAAACCGTCACACACACACAAAAAAAAAGTTTGATTTTTTTTTTTTCATGACTTGAAGCAGAAATCGATATCAAACATCCAAACCCTAACTTAGTGGAGTCTGAGTTTCTTTTTCATCTGAAACTTTGTCTGACAAATGTTTAGAGAATTTTCCATCATTTTTTTAATGCTCGTATTACATGAATCCTGAAAATAGTTAGATTTAGACTGTGGGTCACGGGTTGGAACCTTGTCATCGAACATGTTCGTCCTTTCAGCCCTGTGGACGTTATAGTGTTACTGTCAATCCCATTATTCGATTAGAATAGCCCAAGAATTATTATTGACGGTGGTTATTGACTAGCTGTCCTACCTCTAGTCTAAAATATGGACGGCTAACTTTGAGCCAAATCCAACAAACACAGAAATAACTCAGATTTATAATGTGGGTTATGCAATGAAACAAGTTTTCACTATTCACGAAATAACTTAAGAATGCCTGAGATCCAAACAATGACTAAAGATTAATGAGCGAGATTCTGCTTACGTGGTCTTGTCGTTAGAAAATTTATTAATTTAAAACTTACATTTTCCTATTTTTAATTTAAAGGCCTTCTTAGAAATTTGTTGTTGGATTTTGTTTAGTTGTTCAAATCAACTGTTAAAATAAAACATTTTTTTTATTGATGTAATAATGTATGCAACCTAACCCATGGTATTACAACACGTTGATATAATATTTCTATAACAACACACGTGAGGTTCACACAACCTTGATAAAATACTTCTATAGCAACCAACACACGTGAGGTTCACACAACCCTTATAACATACTTTCATAACAACACACTCGAGGTTCACACAACCTTGATAAAACACTTCTATAGCAACCAACTCACGCGAGGTTCACACAACCCTTATAACATACTTCGATAACAACACACGTGAGGTTCACACAATCTTTATAAAACACTGCTATAGTAACACACGTGAGATTCACACAACCTTGATAAAACACTTCTATAACAACACACGTGAAGTTGACACAATCTTCATAAAACACGTTTATAGTAACACACGTGAGGTTCATACACCTTTGATAACATACTTCCATAGCAACACACGTGAGGTTCATACACCTTTGATAACATACTTCCATAGCAACACACGTGAGGTTCACACAAACATGAAATATAATTGGGAATGAAATGTGTAGATTTTCATTATTTCTTGATATTTCTTCTAACAGATGTGAAAGAGAACAGATGCTTGTTAAGAAGAAAAAGTTTAATTCATAGAGGCTTTACATGAATTAGTGCACGACAAGATTCGTGAAAGTTGAGTTTATGTAATCTGTACGAGTGTGGATGGTGATGTATAAAATAAGAAATTATACATTTTGCAAAGTACAACATAGTTGAAAGAGTCTTGTGTTATCCTTGTTTGTTTTGAAGCTCTGGTCCTGACATAGTTCCCTGAATTCACAATGGCCTCATATGTAAGATGTTTCTGACCAAGTTCCATATGTGCACAAACTGGAAAATTGTCGTTTTTACGTTACTCTCCATACTTGTTTAAGGTTCTTAAAAATACCTTAAACACAACGATATTTGAGTGAGTAAACACAACGATATTTGAGTAAGTAAATACAACGATATTTGAATAAGTAAATACAACGACATTTGAGTAACTAAATACAACGATACTTATGCATATATGTATACATAACAAATAAAACACAGTCAGCTACAACTAGGGAGCAAACTAGTTTGGTCCAACTCCCTATTTTTTGATGTAAAAAATTATGCTTATACAGTTATAGCACAGCTGCTTATGGTATTTAACGTTTTCTACGTGTACTTTCTCCTGATGAAACATTAGCATTTTCTGGCTCGAAACAGTCTCATGCAATGGCTTCTGTCGACACTTTGTAATTGTCAGGTTTTGTAGGCCGGATTCTTTACAGTAGGTGTCTGTGACTTGTTGGCGATAAATTTCAACAACAAACAAACAGCAACGTAGTTCACTTGTTTTAAAATAATATATTAAAACAAGTCAAACGTATATACGAGTGTTCGATACGTTGTTGGTTATCACAATTGTATCCGGAGCTTTAAATAATTGTATCTTTTTCATCAAAGTCCACACAGCCTGGTTCAATTACTTTAGAACACGACTGACAATATGAATTCTTCTTCTTTGCTCTGTTATTACAATACAGTCTGTGATAACTTTACTTTAAAAATCGCCACTACACACTCTTTATTGCAGTTTAAATCTATCTATCAAACTACATTTCGACGCTATTTATACACCGACAGAAATGTAAAATATTCCACGCAATACTAGATATTCTGATGCAATAATACTTTACTAAAACAACGAGAAACATTCAAAAAGTTCTAGTAACATGACACAATAATATAACAATCACCAATTCATAAATATTCAACTACACAACATATGATTCATAAACAGTTATGTAAACAAACCTGCGCTAAATTATCGCTTCTAAAAATAACTAGATTTAACCCTCGCGCTAAATAAACTATCTAAATCATAACTAATTCATTAAACTTGAATTGAAACAACCATGTATATCTAACAAGAAGCAACTGAATTTATTTGGTTACAAAAATGTATATCGAACAAGAAGCATTTATATTCCCTTGTTTTCGAAATTCTTGTGTTTTTTCAAAACTACTTGTTGGCTCAATTTTAACGATGTTTGTTACGAGCAGGACTCTCCATTAGGAACAAGTTTTGGCATTAAATACATAATTTATGTTTCAAAGATGACTTGCTTAGCTCAATTCTTATAATTTATACTATGAACGCGGTTTTCTTAGGTAAGCTGTCCAAACAGCAAACCAAGAGGTTCACAAGATGTGAATTGTGAATGAGTCAAACTCGAGGACAGATTGACAAATAAGAAATACGTAATCTCTGTGGACTACCACCTCAAGATACAACTCTTCATTGTCTGGATGGTCTCTCAGTGTTGAGAAACAACTTTAATGTATGAAGACAGCAAAATCGAACAAAAACCAGGCAAACTTTGAAAGGAAACTAACTTTTCTAAGAACTGTGTCGAATTCCGCATACCCGTTAATAAAACAAATAAAAAAAAATAAAAAGGGAAACCAGATTTGCCGACTTCTTCATCTTCAAACTACAACACATTGAGACTCGCTTCCAGCAACAGATCCAGTAACGCCGATTGTGAGGGGGTGGGGTGGGAAATTGCTCTTCCCCTATAGAAGACTAGAATATAATAATAAGTTACCAGTTTCGTACTATTACTGTGTTTGCTACATTACAATCCAATACCAGGCTATATATTATTGTATATTTTAGAAAAATCCAAGAGCTTCTATAAGAATCCTCCTCCCTCCCTCAATTCACATTCTCAAATGGTGTTGCCTAGCATACTAGGGTTAACATTAGATACATCCTAGGATTATTGTCCAATCTATGAAATAAATTCTGAGGGCAACATTGGCTAGTTGATCTTTTTTATGTTATCCTTTTTCACAATTGTTTTGACAACATATTTTCTTTCTTTACAATTGTTTTTGCTATTTTTGTTATTTTTTTGCAATTGAACCCTGACTCCTCCGAGCCTATTGGGCTAGTCTCAACCAAAATGTGTATGTAAACACTATGAACTATGGGGGATGTCCTAAGGGTTTCAAAATTGAACTTAATCCTATTTCTATTTTGTAAAGCCTGTTGGTTAATTACTCCCAGCCTATTGAATCAATTTCAAACAATCTTGGGAGGTTGACTCTTTAGACAATATTGAATACTCTATAGGGGTTCATTGTCAAAAGATGAAAGTTGCTGGATTGTTTCTCAAACAACCATGCTTTTCTCATGGTCAATGATATATAGGGTGTTCAAGGGTGGGATCACCTCGAAATCTTTAGTTGTTAGTAGATGGAAAACCAACTGCGAATGTTGTTTATGAAGAAGCTTTGTTATAATTTTAAAAGTTTGAGATAAAGATTATGTTCAAGTTGTTACTTTAAAATACATGATTGCTGATAAACTTACATTATTTTAATTAAGTTTAAACATTCCCCGGGTATTTCAGCTTGAAGGTTTATAAAGACAAGTATTTAAATATCGATGTTACCTCCTTCACCAGTACTTCTTTCTTTTCAGACATCCTTTCTTACAAATGACCCAGAAATTGATCACGGATTTATTCCATTGTCCAAACACGTTCTTATCTTGACCAATCATTTGTATTTGAAGAACCCACTTGGTCACTGCGTCACTCTTGGTTTCTAACAGATCGATTGTCCGTTTGTTTGAATTTCGCGCAAAGCTACACGAGGGCTATCTGCGCTAGCCGTCCCTAATTTAGCAGTGTAAGACTAGAGGGAAGGCGGCTAGTCATCACCACCCACCGCCAACTCTTGGGCTACAATTTTTAATAACGAATAGTGGGATTGACCGTCACATTATAACGTCCCGACGGCTGAAAGGGCGAGCATGTTTGTTGTGACGGGGATTCGAACCTGCGACCCGCAGATTGCCTTCTAATGGATCGATTTAACATGCATTTCTCTCTATGGTCGTTGTTGTTTACCATTAGTCGATCAACATCGCAAGCCTAACACAACATTGTCGTTGTTGTTTACCATTAGGCGAGGCTCGGCATGGCCAGGTGGTTAGGACGCTCGACTCGCAATCTGTGGGTTGCGGGTTCGCATCCCCGTCCCAACAAACATACTCGCCCTTTCAGCCGTGGGGGCGTTATATTACGGTCAATCCCACTATTCGTTGGTAAAAGAGTAGCCCAAGAGTTGGTGGTGATGACTAGCTGCCTTACCTCTAGTCTTACACTGCTAAATTAGGGACGGCTAGCGCAGATAGCCCTCGTGTAGCTTTGCGCGAAATTCAAAACAAACAAACAAACAAACAGACCATTAGTCGATCAACATCGTAAGCCTAACACAACATTGGAGTATACTGGATTTGTATCTCGATCAAACCTAATGTATGAGACTTTTTGCTGTATCAGTGTGTGAATAAATGGAGTTCTTGTCGTTTGTAAACGTGAAGAGAAATAGTGCCATCTTACGCGCAATAACAGTTCCCAATTTGTGTTTTATTTAACTAGTAATATGAATTATTGATAATTCTTATCAATATTTTAATTCTTGTTTCTTAGTAAAATAAATGTAGACTACAGACGTAACCAGGATAGTTTGGGTTATTTTGGGCGAAACAACTTTAAAAAAAATCTGTACGCTTTTCTTTTTAATTTTTAATCTTAGTTTTTTGGAGCCTCGTCACGTCCTTAAACTCCATGTCGCCACATCCTGTCATGATTTATTTGACCACCACACACTTGGACAATAGCCCTGAAGCATTGTTTCCATTGTAAGGCTGTCATATCCAAGTCACACTCTTACTCTCTGCTTGCCTTCTATAATCCGTCTAATGTGGAAGGACGAGAATTTCCTAGCGCCTGGCATGGCGGTAGCGCTCGACTCGCAGTCCGAGGGTCGCAGGTCCGAATCCCCCTCACCGAACATAACTGCCTTTTCAGCCGTTGGAGCATTATAATGTGACGGTCAATTCCACTATGCGTTGGTAAAAGAGTAGCCCAAGAGTTGGTGTTGACTAGCTGTTTTCCCTTTAGTCTATTACTTCTAAGTTAGGGACTGCTAGAACAGATAGCTCTTGTGTAACTTTGCTCAAAATTCAAAACAGACCAAACCAAATCTAGTTCCTGTTTAAACATAGAATTTCATAGGCGACTTGACCGGTATGTCTTCGTATAGAATAGCACGAAACTTATTTCATTCTCCAGCTGTTTGAGGTATGAGATGGTTGAATGGATATGTTGTACCTTTTTTACATCTGGCTTTTGTTGCTTTTCCAGATAGAGACCTTTATTAGTTATTTTGCATACTGTTGTCTGGGAAACGTGGGTGGATTTTTGTAACTGATCTTTGAATTAGTTACAAGATGCCGCAATTTCCTTATCATGGCTGGGATACGACTTGTGTCAGGTCTCTTTCTGGATGGTCCTGGTTACCCCAATCTTAAATACCCTGTAGTTACATCAAAAAGTTCATGGCCAAAAGAAAAAAAATGTTTAGATTGTCTTTAAATAGATCGTCTGTCGTGACAAATTGACATGGTGGTTTTGAGCATTAAATGCGAGTAAGGTTGTTTTAGGTTTATGTACATAAACATGAAAATTATATATTATTGTAGATCTATGCATTGCAATCTTCAAGCATAATACTCGGCTAGTGTTGTCTAAACAGGCCATAAGCAGGAACGGCATTTGGGGTGCCGACAGAAGTGCTCCCAAACTCGGGAGGAGGCCCCAAGTAAAAGTTTCAGTGAAATACTATTAGTCAGGCCAGATTAACACGTTTTTGCAAAGTACACCATAGCTTAGCGCCCTTAGCTGAATTCGGGAGGAGAGGGTACGAGAAGTCAGACTTCTTTGCCCACTCCTCAGTTGTTATTTTATTAAAATGAACTGATATTACTTTAAACGTGTGTTTTAGTCTTTTATACAGTTGGGACTAATTCATCTTGTGCTTGAAGACTTCAATGTTATTGTCTGCTATCCTCGTGCAGGAAAGTTTTTGTAATAATGCTGTTCATATCACTTATCAAATGAGTCCGAACAGTTCAGTTTATTTTTCATTCTCGTAAATGGCATTATAAATTAGTTAACAGAAGGTTGCAAATTAAAAAGTTAGTATATAAAAATATGACAATAATAAACATAAGACAGGTTTATGAAGGCATATAACTAATTACTATAACTTTTTAAAGAGTTTAGATAAAATTACTTTACATTTTCCCGTCTTCTAGATATTTTTCAAGCTGGCGATTTAAAACAGAACTTATTGTTGTAACCTATAATTTCAATATTTTAATTTAGACGTTTGTTTGCCAGAGAAAGCTTGTCATGATGACGCAACATCTAGAAGCTTAGTATAAGTATAGAAGAATTAACGATATTTAAATGCCCTACAGAGTGTTAGTTTGTGAGTAAGACATCGAGAATCCTTCCGTTTATGGTTCATTTGATAAGCTAGCGAGTGTTTGTTATCGATTGATTATCGAGGAAATTTTCCAAATAAGTTTATAAACAAGTTAGGTGTATATTATTTTCAAAATTTCTTTTAAAACTTATTTTGTGAAGTTAGGCCTACCAGTGAATATAATGTTACGTCTCCGTTTGTTAATTAATTTTCCGTAACTTCGTTCCGACGAAACTTTAGCGACACAAGTCCTTACTTAATAAAACTGGTTTATTCTTTCCGAATATAATTTACGATACAGTTATTTTCAACATTCGCGCTAAAACAAACGCTATAACGAACGAACGTTAACTTCAACAATACCCTGTGACTGCAGTTCAATTACTCACTACCTACTCACACGCATTACCTTACATTGCCCGCGTCACCCTCTTATATATACCAGCCTACCCTATCTAGTAAATACTAGAGCATTCATGAAGAAACAAGATAGTTCTAGAAAGTAGAGGGCGCCACACCAGTCACGTGACCTCGATGACGCAACAATATCAATGAAAATAAGGGGGGAATGAAAAGTTACACATTTTGTGTCATTTAGAAGAAAAAGAGAAAAGCAACGCAGAGCATAATACTCATAATATTGTAGCCAGTCTGGCTACACCTTCTTACATTTTTATAATTAGTCGTTTTGTTAATAGAAAGATCTCAATTTTGGATAATTTTTCATTATGTTTTCGTGTCAGACATTACGGGGGCCCGGCATGGCCAGGTGGTTAGGGCGCTCGACTCGTAATCTGCGGGTCGCGGGTTCGAATCCCCGTCACA
>NW_013670478.1:0-9785 GCF_000517525.1 Limulus polyphemus | reverse complement strand
CAAACAAACAAACAGACATTACGGCAATTTGGTTACTCATATTCGAAGTATTAAACTATATTTATTATCATATCTATAGTTTTTATATCTACAAGCGGTAAGGATTGTATGTTGTTAAAAGATTGTAACTACGTAGTAGCAGTTGCTTACCTCAAATTAGGGAATTTTATGATATTTCAAAATTATATCTAAAACACCAATATTTTCGAGAAGTAACTACATTAAGTAACAACTTTTTGTAAGGACAAGTAAAATTTTACTCATCCTACTGTTATTAGCAAGAACTAAAACACTTATGCTTTCTGGCATAAATGGGAGTTTGTATCATTTATATGTATTGTTGTAAGTTATATTTTCAATACTTTAACTTAGAAGTAACTAGAGGGAGCTGCTAATCGTCATTATGAGGTAATAATCGAGAAACCTAGTCAGATACCTAGATTGGTACAACAATTTGAGATTCGAGTAATCAGTTCACTGATCGAGTAGTTGTTGATCGAATAAAGTTATTTAGAAAGTGTTAGTGCTTATATAACCTAATCAATAAGTTTGTCAGCATTAACTATCAATCAAGGAAGTTTCTGTTAAATGTTTTTGGTGTATTAGACCGACAGCTTGCGTCAGAATGAACGTTGCCTATAGCAAACGTTATTGAACTTGAAGAAATGTTTTGTAATGTGGATTGGACATTATATTAATTTTATGAAATAATCCGAACGAATCTGCCCAACGGTAGAATACATTACAACAGTATATATCAATATACTGCAGGCCCGTACGCAGTATTTTTGAAAGGGAATTTTAATTTGTGAAATCAAAAGTCAACACATATTGTGAGGAGCACAATCAAAATCCAAAGCACGTTAATACTACAGGGATCTGGGGGCATGTCCCTAGAAATATATATTTTTTTTTTAAATAGGTGCTATGAGATTAAATCTGGAAGCAATTTTGCACGAAATATAGCTTAAACAATTGCATGGCTGTTCACATCTAAGAAAATCAAATGGATAGTACATGCACGCACGCGCAAGGGGGGGGGGGGATTAGACCGAACCCCCTATTTTTGTGATGCAAAAAAAATTTTACTGATATAGTTATAGCGCAGATGCTTATTGTATTAAATGTTTTTGAATGTTTGTAAGGTTTTTTTCTTATTTTTTAATATTTTCATCTTATTGAATACTTTTTGTTTGTTTTCTTTCTGATATTCACGTAAATTTACACACGGGCTATCTGAGATAGCTAGCCCTAATTTTGTAATGACGTTTTAAATAATATAAGTGCGGGATTTGAATTATATTTTTGAATAAAAATATTTCGATTATAAAAATGTAAATTCCATAAAGCATTACTATCATAAAAAATCTCACAGAAACAGTATCAAGTATGTTTGTTATGCGCTTGTAATCCTGTTCAGAAAGCCAACAGGAAGAGTTAATTAATAAACTTATGGTTTAAGACACGTTCCTACGTTATCATCCGTAAAAAAGGTTCATCAAACATATATGAGAAACAAAGTTTTTATGGAAGTCGGTGAGTATAATGTTTGCTTGTTGTCAAGTGCAAAGCTATTCAGTTGGCTATCTGTGCTCTGTCTATTGCAATTTTGAACATGCAAAGCCCTCAGAGGCACGAGGGACACAGTACAATAATATGTAAGAAAGGAATAATGTAATACAATGTTTTGGTTCTCTATTAAAAACACCGATTGCTTTTATTGTTGACACCAGTATAGTAAGCTCGTACTTAGTATTAGCTTGTAATCATTTACTTGAATTATTTGGTTAAGGGAGCAAATAATTATTATATTGTTTCTCCTCGACTGTGTATATAATTTAGAAACAACAGTCGGAAGATTATGCCTAAATTTGGAATTTTTTATTGTTGTTCTCCTAGTGTAAAACTACACAATGGGCTACACGTAATCTGTCCACCGAGGGGAATCGAAACTCGGATTTAAGCATTGCAAGTCGCTGAACTTACCGCTGATCCAATGGGTGGGAATTAATAAATTAGGAGATTACCAACATATTCGTTTATTATATACTAACCCATTTTATGACTGCCTTTTTGGGATTGTTCCAAGAATTTACAAGTCTATGTAAAAACAACATTCTTCCGAAATGACGTCTCGCTCATGGTTTATATGTGCTTTTTTTTTGTGAATGAAGAATGCCCTCTAGTTTCTTGATATTATACTTCACTGAGAAATTCACCAAATGTCGATTTGGTACCAGCGCTAATGATTCTATGAATAAGTAACATGTCACCTCTCTATCTTCTATAGATGGTAATTTTAGCTTTTTAGACTATCCTCGTAAGTCATTGACTTCGTACCAAGTAACAATTTGTTAAAACGTCTGTAGATGTTTTATTATTATTTGTCTTTCTTCAGATAAGTATTCCATGCCAAAATGTACTGTTTTTCATCAAAATAAATGAACGAACTACATATTTAAATATTTTTAATTGCGCTAACTTTTAATCCACTTGCAAAAAAGGGGGAGGAAGGGAAATAATGTACTGTGATTTATTGGCCCCCTAGTGGACGCTTTCTTGTTATGAAACGTCGTATGTTTTTTCATTAGTTGGTTTTGCCAAGTAATATCGTGAAGGTAATTCAGAAGCTCAGAATTTAGTTTGGTATGTTCGTCGCTAATATTGGGAATTGTATAAAACTTTAGCCTGTCTGTATTCTAAAACAATTACTAAATAATTTTCCCTGTATACCATTTTATCTAGTTTCTTATGCTCCAAATTTTTTGACCTCCAACCTTGCAGAGTAGAGAAGATCGATTTATCCGGGTATTTTGTCGCTCGTTCCCGTCATGCTTTGAGAGAGGGAGGTAGGCCTACTCTTTACTCGTAAAGAACATTTGAGATGAGCTTATTGAATCAGTCAGCATGAAAATAATATTTTGATTTCAAACTTCATCGAGCTTACGTACTGTCATGAATAAATAAATTCAATGAAATGTTATTAAACCAAACGCGGGCATGCCTCGCACAGAAATGAAACGAACGGGTGGTTTTTTCAAGGGTATGTTGGACGGTCTTAGATCGTCGGTAAGCCAACCTGTCAAGTCTGAATCTGAGATAGAAGAAACCCTGCAAACAGAACATTTTCAGGCAGTGAAGGTAAGCTTCAATTAAAAGCAGTAAAGTTGTATACAAAGTAAAAAAAAAAATCCATAATAGTGTCACAGAGAATGAAGTTTCTATTCTATAAATAGAATATTAATTAACATTTATGAACTTAAGTATAAAGAAAAATTACTTTTGTGCTTATTAAGTTATTTCTATAGTTGTAGAGTAGAATCTATATAAATTATAAAACAATAAAACTTATATTAAAGGTTAACTTATTATTCAACGTGTACGTGGTAAGATTTAGGTTTTTTTTTATAGGTTAGTTGAATTTAATTTTTGATGTGTATGATACTAATAATAGTAAAAATTTAATTTTTGTTGAACACTCGTCCTGCTTATTGTGTTAATATGAATAAGTTTGTTTTTTTCTTAGTGGATTACATTAAGAGATAATGTGTCATAGGAATCCAATTTATTGGCTATTAAAGTGATGTGCTGTTTTAAAATTTTAAAATATTTAAATTTAACTGTAATTGTGACTTGGAGTGTACAATTTATTCATTTGTTTTATAGTCAAAACGTTTATGCCATGAAAAGGAGACTGTATTATTTATTTAATTTTGTTTTTTGTAATAAAGAAAGGTAATTGTTAACCTTGAACAATGCTTATTCTCCAGAAGGACTAACACTTAACCAATGACATACAACAATAACAACTAAAAGTATCTTACAGCATATGAAGGTAAATCTGAACCCTCCAAGGTTTATATTGCTTTTTTTTTAAACTTTACATGTACTCTAGTATTTTAAATTAATCATGTTTTTCAGTTCAAAAGCTGGTGATGTATGTTTAAAGTAGAGCATTTCATGTTTTGTTAACATCAGCTTTCAGTAGTTGAAGAAACTGAACCTGAACAAGGAAAGTGAGTTTACATTTATGAAAGTAATAAGCTTTGCCCTTAAGCCTAAGGTATGAAAATTTGGAATGGATTTAATTCTTCTGTGAGAGGATGAAAAGAACAAGCTGGTTTCATAATCTTATTATGGGAATATTTGTGTGGTTAAATACCTCTCTGCAGAAAGGATATTAGCATTTTGGAAAGAGTATGAAATAGAATGATTCCTGATTCAAATTAGTTAATCTGTGAGAAGCTTTGTTTTCAAATTGTATTTTGTGAAACTTGGAAAAAAAAGTAGCAAAGTTGTCAAATTTGGCCAGTCTTTCTTCAGGTTGTTTTAGTGGTGGAAAGAAAAGATTGAACTACAGACTTGACTATTAGAGGTTATGGGTTTAGGTTTAAGTAGAAGCCTAAATGCAGATGTGTTCATCAAATATCTTTTGGCTTAGCTGTAAGCTTTTGGAGTTTGCTTAATGATATCGTTTGTGCCTTTAGCTTAAATTCTTTTATAATTTTACTGGATAGGCTTATGGATATGAAGGGCTACACATTTGTTTTATTAAAAAATAATTGGGGTGCCTAAAATGAACGTAACACTCTGTATCATCTTATGTCCTCATTTAACTTAGCTAAGAGGAGAGACTTAGCCTTTGGACTGGTTTTCTTTAGAGCATGGAAAAAAATAAGATATGAATCCTGATGTTAAGAACTGTTAGTAAGGGACTGGGCATTCTTGCAGTGAGTGATTACAAGTATTATAAAGTATGGGACATCAAGGGGACTTTTGAGCTATCAAAGATGTTCTGACTTCTAACATCCTTCAACAAATGGGGGGGGGAACTAATTATTAAATCATAATAATGGAATAAAAATTATTGTAAACAAACTGAAATAATAGAGGTTAAGGTGATCTTTTTTTTTTGTTGTTGGTGACAGAGAGTTGTCAACTTTAGAAATGGGTTTTTCTAATTTGGGAGTTCAATTTATTTTTTTAAAAATCTGTATTGGATGGGATGTAAAGGGTTACATTTAATTTTGATTAAGTGTTTTAGTTGGTGAGGGATGGTTGGACAGACGACCTTCTCTCACCTTGTTTGTTTTTTTTCCTTTTATTCTTGTGTGCTTTAGAAATCTTTCCTCTTTCACAAAAAAGCAAATTAGTTAAATAAGTAATTCGATAAATTAGAGTCATTTAAAGGGTGAAATCAAAGTTTATTTTTTTGTCAAGTTTCCAAATGCCGTTAGAATTTACTCTTTTTTTTGTCATTGGAAGGGCTGATAAATATGTAGCATACAGTATGGACAAAAAAGGCACTCTTTGGTTCATTATTGCTGTCCCTGCATACCACCCTTCAAAGAAAACAGACATAAATACTCCTTCTTATTTTAGGAAATTACAGGTTCCCGTTTTAAACTTTTGTAAGGTGTTAGCATCTTCTTCTTTCTATTGCAACTTGTTCCATAAGCTAGTCACTCTGTTCAAAAAAAAATTAAACTATTAACTAGAAATTTTGTCACTTTTAATAATATCACCTCTTACCCTTGTTTTTGTAATATAAATTAAGAATCTGTTGGATGCTACCCCATCCACCTAAGAAAAACACACTCAAATTGAACTTTCTCTGAAATTCCTTTAAATTTACTGCATCTACAATGTTGGAAGGCATAAGCCAATCATCCTGTTTGAAAAGTAAAACTGTAAGCTAAAGATGACTTACCCATAATTGTTTATTTGTGTCACCTAGTCCTACTGTCCTCACCATTTGGTATGGGAAAAAGATGATGTATCAGTATTATCAATTTCCTTGATAATTTTAAATGCTTCGTCTGGATCTTCTGTAACTCTTCTTTTTTTTCAAGAGAAAACAATTTCAGATATCTTAACATGATATTTTAACAACCCTTCCATCCCACGTGTTATTCTAGTAGCTGTCCTGTCAACCCTTTTCGACAGTTCAATGTCTTTATTAAGGTAGAGTCCAAGAATGAACAAATTACTCCATTTTAAGCCTAACCAGTGACTCGTACATGCACAATGAATTAACCTCTTTAGACTTGTATTAAGTATTTAGTCCAAGTCTCTATACCTGTCACAGGGGAAGTTCAACGGTTTACCCAGTCCAAAACTCAGATCTAACTCTTATTAAGTTTTTGTTTTATCTTTTACTCACTGCAGTAACTCGCTATCTTTTTGTAGACCAAAACTTTACACGGTATTTCTAGTGAGGCCTAATTAGTGACTTGTATAGAGATAATTCTCTTCCTTGACTTGAAGTCAATACCTGTAAATACCCTAAAATTCTATTATCTTTACTATTAGCAGCAGATCTCTGCTTTCGTGGCTTTACGTACTCATCCATCACTTTGCCAAGATCATTTCTTCATTCTCATTATGAAGTTCCCACTTATATCTATGTTATAACCCAAGTATTTTTCACATACTATACTTGTCCAACTAGCCAACTGATCCAAGTTCTGTAGTTCCTCAACATCCTCAATGCAATTTGACATACCTTGAATGTTAACTGAAACTTATTTACTAGTCATGCCAATATTTGTATTATTAATTTAAATAAGAAAGGGCAAAGGCCCAAGCACTGACCTTTCAGGCACTCTTCGAGTGTCAGCGGTCTAATTTGAATGGACTCTCATCAGTAACAACTTCTCTCTCATCCTACTATCCCTCAATTCAAGTTACTAGTTTTACCAAACCCTCAATAATATGATATTCCTATGCAAAATTTTGTGTTTCCTTTCAAAAAAATCAGTACATCAAGTACAAACTCTTTCCATTATACAGATAGCACATCATCCCAAAACAAAGTTAACATGTTAGTAAGGAAAGTACTTTCTTTTATTGGTTCTGTGTTTATTCAAAGTTAACAGATTAGCATTTTTAGTGATTCTGTATTGATTTTCATTTATGATAACATATTTCACAATCTGTATTTTGCCAAACTTTTTTTTCGTCAGCTCTATAGAATTTTTCCCTACTACTGAAGTAAGACTAACTCGTCAATAATTTCCAGGGAAACTCTTATCTTCTTCTTATCCCCAACCTTCAGCCACCTGCCCACTGTCCATTGGCCTACCAAAAATGAAAGCGAAACGCTCATGTATTTGATAATTGACCTTCTGTGAAACCTTTGGAGAAACATCGTCTCGGTCTGATCCTTGTGTTTTAACTCGTGGTAAACTCTCAGTGTTCTACCACCAAGGGATTAATATAGGTTGATTACACTCAGAATATTCAGGATCATTAATATTGTTAAAATCCCCTCTTGTAGAAATTGAGAAAAACATTCGATGGCCATTAGTCTCGTAGTCCTCAGTCCCCTGATTGGACAGAGATAAATCTTTGGATTTACAATGCTAAAATCAGGGGGGTCGATTCCCCTCGGTGGACACAGCAGATCGCCTAATGTGGCTTTGCTATAAGAACACACACACACACACACAGTCTTCAACACAAATGTTATCATTAGTATTCTTTAAGGACCCCGTCCCTATCCTTACTGCTTTAACATTATCAATCAGCTGTTTCTCAAAAGCCCGTATGAATTTTCTTAACATTTTTTAAACCAATTCCTAACTTTCCTCTTAACTGTGCCATTTATTTTTAATTTTTGTATGTCTTTAGCAATCCAACTAAATATCCAAGTTCACTACTGAGAACCCTTGCCTTTTTTACTTCACAATTAGTTGGCTTTCTGAAGTTTAGGAACCCAAATTTCATTTCTATCACAAGTAGTTAAACATCAAACCTACGTATGCAATGTTCACTCTTCCTGAAATGTTGCCCCATCTAAACGCAATCATGTCCTTATTAGTGGTTAACGATAAACCCAAAATAGCACCCCCCCCATATCATTGGCACCAGTGATCCCTCTAGGCTGCGTGGCTGCACAATAACCAATTAAACGTTGCACACATCCTCGGCAATGGTGAGGAGTCTCAACATGATGATGGCCTTAATGACCCTGGCAGTTAATAGGCCTAAAATCTGAATAGCCAACTGATAGCATTGCAAAGCAGCCTAATGATTCATCAGTATCCTTGCTAGTGTCAAGTTGGTTGTTTATGTACAATTTCTCATTGGCATAATCTGTCTGATTAGGTGGCATAGATTAATTGCCAATTAAAACCTTTCTACCTCTGAAACCACATGTATGTCTACGTTCTGTGAATAATCTCATGATGCTGAACTATAGTGTAACATTTTAGTACATTTTAGATTTGTAATATTTTTCATATAAAGAAGAATGTTTGTTGTGCTTCTATTAGTAGATGTTCTGATGTGTTGTACATCCTTAAGTTTCCTTTGGATGTAGAGAATTGAATGTGTGTGTGTGTGTGTAAGGCTCTGGGACATCAGTGCTTTAACCCTTATATGCTCAGTGTTCTAAAAAAAAATCTTTGTGTACGACTAAGCCTCTTTTATTGCAACAATCCTAGATATGTTTAAAATAAAATTGTGACAAGGGCTTAAAAATCTAAATTGTGAACTGCAGTTTTGTAATTCTTTCAGAAATTGTGGTGCACACTGAAGGGATTTGGACATTTTGGTAATATTTATTAAAAAAAACAACAACAACCTTTACATACCAGATAAGAATAAGATAATTTTTATTTAGGTTTTTCTGTTATTATCTAGAGAGTTAAAGCCATTTTGTTTAACAAAATATTCTGTTGTATGGTATAAAACTGCAGCAGGATGCACGTTATTTTTAAGTCACGTATGTATGTTTATGTGGAAGTTCCTGAATTTTTCAAAGCTTTATTGTTGAGTATGATGATTCACTGGCTCTTCTGAGAATGTAACTTTTTTGGACTGTTCAGTTCAGTGCCCAACTTGATCTTCCCAAATTATATCTGGTAAAAGTGTACAGGTACTGGAATGACAGACGTTCTGTAAATGTACACCTGTATTTTATAGTACGTTTCATTTTCCCCCTGGATGTGTGTACGTGCTACTATTGCCATGTAAAATGAAACGCCAGAGAGCATACATACATGTACGTGTATAAATTCTCAGGTGGATTTTGATACATGTTTATTAGAATGTACAGCATAGAACACAGCTTTAGTTAGATGTTTTACGTACAGTTTTGAAACTGTTTCACCTAATACTCCACGAGTTATTTGTGCATGTGTGTATTGTTCCACGGGGGTTGATTTAATATGATTACCTAGTGAACCTTTTACCTATTATCTATCATAAATATAAATAATAACTACTAGTACATCACCAAACGAACAGAAATACGTGTAGGTTACTGTGGTTAAGTCTGAACATTAGAATCAAGTAGAAATATTCTTGAATCTAAATATGGGTGTACATCATAATATATACCAACATTACTAAAGCAACTATTATTTCTTGGTTGTTATAAAACAACATGCTTTTTGCCTGTATGTGTGTATCTATGTTCTATGGATGATCTCATTGTGTAGAGCTATAATGTCATTGGTGATGACAGTGTGACATTATAGTAAATGTTGTGTCTAAACATCAGGAAGATACTGGTAAAGACAGTGTGACATTAATGTAAATGTTGTATCTAAACTTCAGGAAGATACTGGTATTGACAGTGTGACATTATAGTAAATGTTGTGTCTAAACATCAGGAAGATACTGGTAATGACAGTGTGACATTAATGTAAATGTTGTATCTAAACATCAGGAAGTTACTGGTAATGACAGTGTGACATTAATGTAAATGTTGTATCTAAACATCAGGAAGTTACTGGTAAAGACAGTGTGACATTATAGTAAATGTTGTATCTAAACAT
>NW_013670477.1:82741-85307 GCF_000517525.1 Limulus polyphemus | reverse complement strand
AAACGCATCATAAAATATAACAGTTAACTTTGTTTAAACGCATCATAAAATATAACAGTTAACTTTGTTTAAACGCATCATAAAATATAACAGTTACTTTGTTTAAACGCATCATAAAATATAACAGTTAACTTTTAAAGTAACTGTTATATTTTATGATGCGTTTAAACATATTTTATGATGCGTTTAAACGATGCGTTTAAACAAAGTAACTGTTATATTTTATGATGCGTTTAAACAAAGTTAACTGTTATAAAATATATTATGAAACTTTGTTCGAACACAGCATAAAATCTAACAGTGAACTTTAAAGAACTATTTATTTTATGCTGACTTGTTTGTTACATGAATTTCACATTATTTATGTTATATAAATACATTATATTACATTCAAGCATTATTGTGTTATGCTGATTGTTGTGTTACAAAATAACTAAGAAATTTTGAATTTAAAAACCTGCAAATAGAAGTCGTAAAAAAAGTAATCAAACACGGCTGAAAATACTGTAGACGTTATTTACTGGGACTACAAATCCCTATTTTGGCTCCATGTTGTTACCTAGAATTACATTTAGTGGATTTGTAGTTGGAGTAAATAATGTCTACAGTATCTCTAGTCTTGTTTCCTTACTTTTTTTTACGATCTCTATTTGCAGGTTTTTAAATTCCCAATTTTTTATTTATCTTGTTTGCTGGATTTTTTTTATGCTCAACTAATGGCAAAGGATTACTTGATATGGTAGCTAACTTCGCATTAGTTCGAGATGTAAAATGTTAAGCTGCAGCTGGAAATTGTCAAGATTTGTTTGAGAATACAGTGAGTAATTATGGGCAAATATAGGCCTAGACTAAGACACAAACCCAGCTAAGTACGTATAAAATTATACCAGAGGAAAAGCAGGCTTTTCAAGTACAACATATATATCTAAAACATCGCTTTAAATAAACTTTAGTGTCTTTTAAAGTTATTATCCTACGAATGTGTGTAATAAAATCTAATATTATGTTTATTGATTTCTCTTTTACTCCTTCACTTTATATCTAATATGGCGGTTGGTTCCCTAAAGACACCGATTGTATAGTGTACAAAGTATTGAGTTTCTAGATGTCACACTTATCTAATGTTTAGCTACTATGGGCTGGTAATTCTCCTTCACTCTTTACGTAAGCTTTTTGAACGAACACCATATTTTTTGTAAGAAATCAAACTTCAAGAGATAATGATCACATCGTTTACACCAGAATTATGATGTTGTTGTTTTTAACTTATATATAATGTATAAAAGAAATAAATCGACTTTTCAACATTCTACGACCTTCGAAACAGGTCATTTATAATCATACTTCACTACTTCAATGTTGTTGTTATAATCATACTTCACTACTTCAATGTTGTTGTTATAATCATACTTCAGTATTGTTGTTATAATCATACTTCAGTATTGTTGTTATAATCATACTTCAGTATTGTTGTTATAATCATACTGTACTACTTCAGTGTTGTTGTTATAATCATACTGTACTACTTCAGTGTTGTTGTTATAATCATACTGTACTACTTCAGATTGTTGTTGTTATAATCATACTGTACTACTTCAGTGTTGTTGTTATAATCATACTGTACTACTTGATTGTTGTTGTTATAATCATACTGTACTACTTCAGTGTTGTTGTTATAATCATACTGTACTACTTCAGTGTTGTTGTTATAATCATACTTCACTACTTGATTGTTGTTGTTATAATCATACTGTACTACTTCAGTGTTGTTGTTATAATCATACTGTACTACTTCACTGTTGTTGTTATAATCATACTGTACTACTTCACTGTTGTTGTTATAATCATACTTCACTACTTCAGTGTTGTTGTTATAATCATACTGTACTACTTCAGTGTTGTTGTTGTAATCATACTTCAGTATTGTTGTTATAATCATACTGTACTACTTCAGTGTTGTTGTTATAATCATACTTCAGTATTGTTGTTATAATCATACTGTACTACTTCAGTGTTGTTGTTATAATCATACTGTACTACTTCAGTGTTGTTGTTATAATCATACTGTACTACTTCAGTGTTGTTGTTATAATCCTTCTGTATTTCTTCAGTGTTCTTGTTATAATCCTTCTGTACTACTTCCGTGTTGTTGTTATAATCCTTCTGTATTTCTTCAGTGTTGTTGTTTAATTCTTCTGTACTACTTCAGTGTTGTTGTTATAATCCTTCTGTATTTCTTCAGTGTTCTTGTTATAATCCTTCTGTACTACTTCCGTGTTGTTGTTGTAATCCTTCTGTATTTCTTCAGTGTTGTTGTTTAATTCTTCTGTACTACTTCAGTGTTGTTGTTATAACCCTCCTGTATTTCTTCCGTGTTGTTGTTATAATCCTTCTGTACTACTTCCGTGTTGTTGTTATAATCCTTCTGTATTTCTTCAGTGTTGTTGTTTAATTCTTCTGTACTACTTCAGTGTTGTTGTTATAATCATACTGTATTTCTTCAGTGTTCTTGTTATAATCCTTCTGTATTTCTTCAGTGTTGTTGTTTAATTCTTCTGTACTACTT
>NW_013670477.1:81669-82405 GCF_000517525.1 Limulus polyphemus | reverse complement strand
CAATTAGATATTTTTTCTGCGAGTCTCAGATTTTGTTTTGAAATTATTATTTTCTGTCACTTTCATCTTAAACTTCTTCCAATGTTTCAGCACTTATATTAAATTTTCAAAAAACGTATTGCTATCTTAACAAACTCCAACTCAACTGTCAATTCGATCCCACTCTGGTCTAACTAGTGTTATTATATCTTTCTAATGGTTTTTCCATACTCCCGAGAGAATTCCAGACGTCACGGGCTCTGCCTGTCGCACCAAATCTCAACTTCTAATGAACAACAACACAAACAAATTAATTAAAATATTACAAACACATGCTACGTTTGTGATGATGACGTCAGTAAGTGAACGTTATTTTTATGACAGTGAAGTACATATACATGTACACAAAACAATTGGTTTATTTTTATTGACACCCTTTTGATAGCAGTGTTTGCATATTTATACAGTTTTGGTCTGACATATTTTTTGTTTATGTTACAGACCATAATAGGTAGGTGTTTTTCACACCTTTTCTACATACAGTTTTGGTCTGGTATATTTTTTACGTTACAGACCATAATGGGTAGGTGCTTTTCACACCTTTTCTACATACAGTTTTGGTCTGGTATATTTTTTACGTTACAGACCATAATGGGTAGGTGTTTTTCACACCTTTTCTACATACAGTTTTGGTCTGACATATTTTTTGTTTATGTTACAGACCATAATGGGTAGGTGTTTTTCACACCTTTTCTAC
>NW_013670477.1:73350-80669 GCF_000517525.1 Limulus polyphemus | reverse complement strand
GGTCTGACATATTTTTGTTTATGTTACAGACCATAATGGGTAGGTGTTTTTCACACCTTTTCTACATACAGTTTTGGTCTGACATATTTTTGTTTATGTTACAGACCATAATGGGTAGGTGTTTTTCACACCTTTTCTACAGGTATATTTCACACGTTGTGGCATATAGTTTGGTTCATTTCTGTGATATGCAACAGGAAAAGCTCACCAAAGTCAGACATGCCATAGTCAGACTAGATGTGTTTCATTAAAAACGTACCCGGCTGAAATAAAAACCCGTTTGTAACAACGCAAGTTGTGCTTCTATATTGGTTCTTAAGATAATAAACATTAAAAGTGTAATAAAAATACGTAAAGGTACCAATACTGAAAAGAACGACATACTGTTTGACTGATCGAGAAATTTGAAAACGTATAAGAAACAGATAAGAATTGATAGATATACGACCGGATATGTTTTTCTCAGACACACACACACACTTTGCTTTAAATAGTAGAAATACTAAACCCACCGCACATATTACACACAGCTTCAGAAACGAGCTAAGCCTTAAAGCACTGTTAGTAATTAGTCAGAGAACCTGATCTGTTAGGCTTATGTGCCTGCAGCATTAATCAAGTTAATTAAGATCTGATTTTACTACTGATTTCTTTGCACACTAATATCCTCACAGTTTCTTACTTCAGGAGATTCCAAACGACACTCTTAAAGATGGATGTTTAGGCCATCCAATATTTAAAAACAAATGATGTATTAACTCGGTTTCCTGGCAACCAAGAAACATCAAGTCATTACAAGTATCAAGCCTACTAATCACCATTACGGGTTAGTGATGAAAACTTCTAACGAAGTCTCGTAAAGTACCCTGACCTGCACGTTCTTTACCTGTCACGGGCCATTCTCTCCCCTAATGACTGAATACGAACTTCTCTATCTACTGTCCCTAAAGCCTGAAAACTTAGGATTCCTGTGGAACGTTACTTTCATTGGCTAAAGGGCTCGCAAAAAAAAACAACGATTGGCTGAAATTACCGTTCCCTCGAAAATCATGTACTTAACGTTGTAAATAATATAACTTTCTCAATAGTCAGACATTCCCTAACATAATGTTATAGATAATCGTTAATCACCTAACGTTGTACGTAATATATTGTTGTCACTGTTCTAGACAGTCAGAAATTACCTAACGTTGAACGTAAAATATTGTTGTCACTGTTCTAGACAGTCAGAAATTACCTAACGCTTGTACGTAAAATATTGTTGTCACTGTTCTAGACAGTCAGAAATTACCTAACGTTGAACGTAAAATATTGTTGTCACTGTTCTAGACAGTCAGAAATTACCTAACCTTGTACGTTGTATATTGTTGTCACTGTTCTAGACAGTCAGAAATTACCTAACGTTGTACGTAGTATATTGTTGTCACTGTTCTAGACAGTCAGAAATTACCTAACGTTGTACGTAAAATATTGTTGTCTCTGTTCTAGACAGTCAGAAATTACCTAACGTTGTACGCAAGATATTGTTGTCACTGTTCTAGACAGTCAGAAATTACCTAACGTTGTACGTAAGATATTGTTGTCACTGTTCTAGACAGTCAGAAATTACCCAACGTTATACGTAAGATATTGTTGTCACTGTTCTAGACAGTCAGAAATTACCCAACGTTGTACGTAAGATATTGTTGTCACTGTTCTAGACAGTCAGAAATTACCCAACGTTGTACGTAAGATATTGTTGTCACTGTTCTAGACAGTCAGAAATTACCTAACGTTGTACGTAATATAATGATGTCACTGTTCTAGACAGTCAGAAATCACTTAACGTTGTACGTAATATATTGTTGTCTCTGTTCTAGATGGTGAGAAATTACCTAACGTTGAACATAATATATTGTTATCTCTGTTCTAGATGGTGAGAAATTACCTAACGTTGTACACAATATTATCTCACTCAACAGTCAAAGTACCTAACAAAAGCAGAACTTAAACACTCCGATTATACACTTGATTTGTTACGGTTTATTACCGGTGACGACATGTATTGTAATGTTTTGGTACCGTTTATTATCGGGGGCGACATATGTTGTAATGTTTTGGTACCGTTTATTACCGGTGGCGACATGTATTGTGATGTTTTGGTACCGTTTATTACCGGTGACGACATGTATTGTGATGTTTTGGTACCGTTTATTACCGGTGACGACATGTGTTGTGATGTTTGGTACCGTTTATTACCGATGACGACATGTATTGTAAAATTCGTAGTGATTAAAATAGCAATTACTAGAATTATATGCAATATTACTGACAATTTTTTGTGCGACTCATGTGTCAACAGATCCATCAACTTACAATCAGAGTACAGAAAAGTACAGAAGAAACCTAAGATTAGGACTAAAGTTAGTTTACAGTTTAGAAATACGGTTCCTGACTATAACCTAAACATATTAAAACATCTTTATTTTTGTTTATATAAACTATATCTAAGATATATTAGCTTCACGTCGGTTTCTTGACAACACTTAGATTGTAATTAGTATCTTCAGTAACATAAAATCTCTGTAACTTATAATTAAAATAAGGAGACTATATGGACCACTAAACATTACCACGACTGTTATTAGGTTGCCACAGCTTTACCATCGGGGCTCCAAAACACTCAAGTTTTTACAAAAAAATTAATGTTAGTCCTAAACATTGAGGTTTTTGAACAGAAAAATTCAGCGTTAACTCGTGGCATACCATGCTCTGAACCGTCACTGGTAACTTAGCGGTAAGTCTACTGGTTTATAAAGGTTTCGATACCTGCGGTGGGCAGAACACTGTGAAACTTCGGGTACATCAACAAGCACTAATAGTTTTAAACAAAAATCTTCACGTTAACATTCAATATGCGATGTCCTAAACGTTTAGAATAGATGAAAACGTAACACATGCGATGCCCGAAACATATGTTTTTCTTTAAAAGATTTTAGTGAAAAGTTGCATAAATAAAATACAGGATATTTATTTTATTTTGCTCCGAAAGATGTCAGTTTAATCCTAATACAAAGAAGAGAAAACAGCTTGATACAGAAAGGTAAAGAAACGAAATATAGGTCCTGCTTCTCCGATTCATTAACACTGATTACTTTTCGGTCGTATCATGCATAGAAATGGATATTTTATGTCTATCGAATATTCGTGATATCACGACGGCTTCCACATAAGATTTTCGTAGATTTCCGTGTGACATGATTGAGCCAATCAGAAAAAGCGTGTTAGAAGCACCTTGGAATATTTGTACTCGTCATAGCGGAGGCGGGTTTTCCCGACGTAACGCCATTGTATCGTGAGAAAGTTCAAACGCTTCTGTTCTCGTTCTAAAATGGCTGTGTAAATATAATTATGAACATGAGCCACGTGAAGATCCAGATATCAGACAGTACAGATGTTAAAAACAACCAGAGAAAAAGTATTTACTGTGAAAAACAAATAACACTTAGGACTTTTAACATTAAGTCTAATCGGTAAGTGTAGTAGCAAAGAAAATCAAAGGTCACAAATAGTTGATGATTGATAAATCTTAATGACATTCTCATCTGTTGCAAACACAATTTAAATATGTAGAGGAAATCCCCTGGGTATACTTTTGGAATTTTATAAAGTTTTAATTACCGGCCCTAAACAATTAATGGCATATATTGTACATGGCAAATGGGCCGAAACATGTTATAAAAGCTGTAATAATATATTAATGACTAGATGGAGCACTCGTCCACTGGACGGAAGTTATGTAAATTCATGATTAATGAAAAATTATCTTAGGACTCGAAAAGTTGCTTCCCTTATATGTAATTGTAAAAAACGTAAAAACACCTGTAAAAACTTCAAAACACAAACTGTGAAACCGCAAATTTGCATGTATCTTCGCATGAATCCAACAAACCTTCATGCCCTAATTTGGTGAAGATCCATCAACAGGGAACGAAGCATTGGTAAAAAACGCCCAAAAAACCGCAAAATGCAAAAGTGAAAATTTGTATGTATCTCCCCATAGACCCAATGAACTTCCATGCTAAATTTGGTGAAGATATTTCCACAACCTGCGAAGTATATACATTATCATACAACGGACAGTACTATCATATATATATATACACACAACATTAGGCTAGCCTAATCTAGTCTTTTAAAGTTGCGGTTAATTAAGTAAGCGTACAATTATCACTAAAGCTAAGCCTGTCTTAACTCGTGTCAAAAGCAACTGCATGCAAGTGGTCACTTTTTTTTTCATATTAACTTACACAAAACAGTAGCGTTCACAGTTTCAAGCAAAACACTTACCTTAATTTCAAATATCTTGTCCTTTTGCCGCTACAATAAAGCATTTATTGTTAACAATGGCACCAATGACAACAGTGCCATCTGTACTCTTTCTACCTCTTTACCAATAGCATTTAAATGTATTTAATTTACAGTACTTTTTTGTAATTTAGACTAATAAATTCATCATTCGTAGTTAAATTTACGGTAGCCTCTGAACTGAAGATTTTTTGCAGACTCACAGTGACAACTAAGTATGTGGGTAGATTATGTAATATACTGGGATAAAACCTTTCTTTGGGTCCACGACTTTCTCCCACACATAAAGAATTATATATAAATACAGGTTTCTTACTAACCAATAACGGCCTTTTGAACGGTGTTAGCTTTGTTCTGGTGTGTATGCCCGTGGTTGCGATTGATACACAACAGCAAAGAGAAATGAGAATGGCGCGATCGGGGGTAAATATTGTATATTTGTTTAGTTCATACATTCTACAAAATGTCAAATTTTCTTTCTAGATTTATAACGCGAATAAGTCGGTGGTAAATGATAATAATGATTCCATTCAGTTTCAATCTTCACATTCAATAATCAATGAACTTATTTTCCATTAAGCAATTTTATTGTAACAAAGTTGTTTTAAATGTTTCCCGGATAAGTACTTTACCTCATATTTCACTATTGTTGTAAGTTTGTTTTGTTGAATTTCGTGCAAAGCTACGAGAAGGCTATCTACGTTAATCGTACCTAATTTGGAAATGATAAACTAAAGGGGAGGCAGTTACTCAACATCGTCCACAGCCAATTCTTGGGCTACTCTTTTACAAATGACAAGTGGGATTGACCGTTACAGTATAACGTCCCCACGTCTGAAAGTGCAAGCGTGTACGATGACGGGATTCGAACTCGCGACTCGCAGAATGCAAGTCGAATGCCCTAACCACTAAGCCATTCAAGGTCCCTATTGTTCTAAGACAGACGTTTTATTGTTTTGATAAACACTTGTTTACGTGTGTTCACAAAACATCTTTTAAAATTCACTTTTCATTACGTATCAGTTAGCCTAAATATAGCTCCCCTGACGCCCCCAGTGACTCAAACTCTTTATTGAGTTACAATGTTTGACCATTGTCAAACCTTATAGTTGTAACTTCATTATTCAGTTACATTGTTTTACCATTGTCAAACCTTATTGTTGCACCTCACCATTGGCTTACAATGTTTGACCATTGTCAAACCTTATTGTTGCAAACTCACCATTGGCTTACAATGTTTGACCATTGTTAAACCTTATTGTTGAAACCTCTTTGTTCAGTTACAATGTTTTACCATTTTCAAATCTTATTGTTGCAACCTCTTTATTGAGTTACAATGTTTTACCATTGTCAAACCTTATAGTTGTAACTTCATTATTCAGTTACATTGTTTGACTATTGTCAAACCTTATTGTTGCACCTCACCATTGAGTTACAATGTTTACCAATGTCAAACCTTATAGTTGTAACTTCATTATTCAGTTACATTGTTTTACCATTGTCAAACCTTATTGTTGCAACTTTACCACTGAGTTACAATGTTTGACCATTGTTAAACCTTATTGTTGCAACCTCTTTATTGAGTTACAATGTTTTACCGTTGTCAAATCTTATTGTTACAACTTCACCATTGAGTTACAATGTTTGACCATTGTTAAACCTTATTGTTGCAACCTCACCATTGACTTACAATGTCTTACCATTGTCAATCCTTATTGTTGCAACCTCATTCTTTTGTTGCGCTGGTTCCTTTAAATTATTTAGTGAAAATAATTTGAAATTCAGTCCACATAACCATAACAAACTGATTTATTTATTTCTTAAAGTGTCCTACAGGATATTTTTTACTTGTACATAGTTGTAGGCCTAAGTTTACAAATGACGTTTGAACGGAAATACTTCGCTAATGGTCTAACGTAAAAATAAACTTACTTACTATACACATTGAATAATATTGATCCAAATTCTTCACAGAACTAGAGTGACTTCCATTATACTACTTGATATTTAATACTGACACAAACCTCGCTGATTTTCGTATTTTTAACTAATACTTGTTCTAGATCTATGACAAAGCTTTTCGTTCAATACACCATCATCACAACCAGCAACTTCTTCTAGCAAACAAACAAATTACAACATTAAATATATAGTTTATTACTTTATCATACCATTTGTCTTTATAGTTTTGGGTTCGAATCCCCGTCACACCAAACATGTTCGCCCTTTCCCCCGGGAATGGCGTTATAATGTTGCGGTCAATTCCACTATTCGTTAGTAAAAGAGTAGCCTAAGAGTTGGCTGTGGGTGGTGATGACTAGCTGTCTTACACTGCTAAATTAGGGACGACGAAATTCAAAAACAAACAAAACTTTATTGTTTTCTGTTTGTATGTAAAAGTTGCAAAATTTTCAGTGGACCTGGACATTGGATGGACAAGGTAGAAAGATGACAACACAAGGAACATTACACCCGAAATGTTTTCAAAAGTTGAAAGTTTTCTTGTTGATGTTTTTTATGCTGTGAATATGAAAGTGGGGTGGCCCCATGATGTTTAAATACATTTTCGTTCAGGTCAGTGTTTGCTTTTACAAGTAATCCTGGTCCTAGTGGTTTAGTGTTATTTTTATCGTATTTTTGTCGAACTTTGTTGAGGGTTCGATGACGAGGAACCCACTTTGAGACTAATAATGGCTGGAGACGGCTTGAATGGGTAATGAAGAAAAACTTTAATATAACAGCAAATGTACAACGTTTCGACAAGGTGTTGTCATCATCAGGTACCTGATGATGACAAAACCTTGTCGAAACGTTGTACATTTGCTGTTATATTAAAGTTTTTCTTCATTACCCATTCAAGCCGTCTCCAGCCATTATTAGTCTCAAAGTGGGTTCCTCGTCATCGAACCCTCAACAAATAATGGCTGGAGACGGCTTGAATGTGTAATGAAGAAAAACTTTAATATAACAGC
>NW_013670477.1:71025-72559 GCF_000517525.1 Limulus polyphemus | reverse complement strand
CGGGTTTAATTTCTTGTTGTTACGTTATGCACTGAATTTTACCTAATACTCCAAAAATATCCTAACATAAAAAGGGCAATAGAATAAGTTAAAATACAACACTGATATCAGAAGTGGGATTATTTTGATTAAAATAAATTAAACCTTTGAGTAAACTTCAACATGATGACAACAAGGGCACTATCCGAGATTTAAACTATACCAAAATGATGAAGCATTTAAAAGAAGATCGAGAAGGAAGAGAAAGAAATTTGAAAGAAAATCACGAGAATGAAATATAAAAATAGAACAAGACCAAGAAGAAATGTGTAGGAAATTAAAAGAAGATCAAGAAGTAAAAGACAGGAATTTAAGATACTAGTTAAAATAAAGACATGATATTTAAAGAATAATTAAATATAAACATATATATCTGTCTGAAGACGTGATCTATGAAGATATTAAAGACGTAAAAAGGAGATTACATCAACAAGTGACAGAATCAAAGAAATGCAAACAAAGAAAAAAGATTCAAATATTTGGAAAGAGAATTAGTAAAGGCAAAAGTAAAGCCAGCCACATCTCATTCTGCAATCAATCTAGAACACTCTTTTCTATTTACTAAGGAATAGTATAACCTATGTGGTCTACACTTTTTACTGTTATTGTTATGGCATTTCTTACTGCAGGAGTTTCTTGGACTGCTTCAGCCATTTCGCTATCAAATCAAGTTCCAAGATAAAGCTGGCCAGTTCAACAATATTGTCAAATCGATACATCAATGGACTATGATGGAAAGGTATCGTGGGAGGCATATTCAACTCAATTCAGAACAACAACAAGCTATTGATCTTACTGCCCATATAAAAAAAACAGCTTTAACAACATCAAACAACCTTACAGTTGAGAGGCGTAACAACTATCAAGCATTGATAGCTGCTTTATCCAACAAGTCTGGAGTTACACACCAGAGAGAAGTATCTAGAGCAAAGTTCAAGCAGGATATGAAAAGAAAATGATACCCTCGTCGAACTTGTACAAGATTTGGAAGGACTTGCCATTTATCTTACCAATGCTCCACGTGGAAATGATGAATTCGTTGGCAAGTGACCAATTTATAGATTCCATATCAGACGGTGACATGAGTTTTAGGTTGAAGCAAAGTGGGTGTACATCTGTAAAAGAAGTTGTCCAGTTGGTGGTGGAAGCTTAATCCATTAAAGTCGCAGATAAACTACTAAAGACACCATCTAGAAGGTACGATATCATCAGATTAATTAGTATTTAAACATCGACTCCCTTGAACGACATTCTAGAACAACTGAAAGATAGTTTGATAACTAAGACGATAAGATGTTTCAAGTGTAGCTTGAAAGGACCGAAACTGTAAACGACAGTCTGTATGGAATAAGAACTCCTTCCAGAAGAAGGCCCGGCATGGCCAGGTGGTTAAGGCACTCGACTCGCAATCTGAGGGTCGCGGGCTCGAATCTCTGTCACACCAAACATGCTCGCCCTTTCAGCCGTGGGGGCGTTATAATGTGACTGTCAATCC
>NW_013670477.1:64200-70091 GCF_000517525.1 Limulus polyphemus | reverse complement strand
TTCCTTCAGGCGGGGAATGTTTCCTTACCTGTTCTTATCTGTACGGTCCGGCATGGCCAGGTGGTTAAGGCACTCGACTCGCAATCTGAGGGTCGCGGGCTCGAATCTCTGTCACACCAAACATGCTCGCCCTTTCAGCCATTGGTGTCGTTATAATGTGACGGTCAATCCCACTATTCGTTGGTAAAAGAGTAGCCCAAGAGTTGGCGGTGGGTGGTGATGACTAGCTGCCTTCCCTCTAGTCTTACACTGCTCAATTAGGGACGGCTAGCGCAGATAGCCCTCATGTAGCTTTGCGCGAAATTCAAAAACAAACAAACCTTCTAGAAGATACAAGAAAGGGGCAACTGCTATAGATATGCGAAACCTAGCGATTACAGCCGAGACTGTGAGAAATTAACAGCTGTTAATAACCCAAGGAGACAATACTCAAATGACGAATCTTCGAGCCCAACGGGTCAAATGAACAACAAAGAACTAGTAGGTATAAAATACAGAAATTAGCTGGACTTACCAGCCAAAGTTCGGTTCATCTGCGTTAAATGAAATAAAAAGTCCATTGTTTATAGAAACTAGTCCAGGGGTTTATTTTGTGTAAAACCTTCCATCATGTTGACCAATACCAGTTCTACAGCTACCATAGTTCAAATAGATTTAAAAAGGCGATAAGTTACCTTCAGCAAAGAAAAGAAAGAAGAGGAGATGATGCGATCAGCAGATGAACATGAAGTTCCAGGAAGAAGAAAGTTGGAAGTTACAGTTGTTGTAGAAAGTTTCTCTAGTTGGAAGTTACAGTTGTTGTAGAAAGTTTCTCTAGTTGGAAGTTACAATTGTTGTAGAAAGTTACTCTAGTTGGAAGTTACAATTGTTGTAGAAAGCTTCTCTAGTTGGAAGTTACAATTGTTGTAGAAAGTTACTCTAGTTGGAAGTTACAGTTGTTGTAGAAAGTTACTCTAGTTGGAAGTTACAGTTGTTATAGAAAGCTTCTCTAGTTGGAAGTTACAATTGTTGTAGAAAGCTTCTCTAGTTGGAAGTTACAATTGTTGTATAAAGCTTCTCTAGTTGGTAGTTACAGTTGTTGTATAAAGCTTCTCTAGTTGGAAGTTACAGTTGTTGTATAAAGTTTCTCTAGTTGGAAGTTACAATTGTTGTAGAAAGCTTCTCTAGTTGGAAGTTACAGTTGTTATAGAAAGCTTCTCTAGTTGGAAGTTACAATTGTTGTAGAAAGCTTCTCTAGTTGGAAGTTACAATTGTTTAGAAAGCTTCTCTAGTTGGAAGTTACAGTTGTTATAGAAAGCTTCTCTAGTTGGAAGTTACAGTTGTTATAGAAAGTTTCTCTACACCTCATTACATGTGGGTAATTAACATCGAGGAAGAATGGATATTGAAAACCGATTTCATGCAGAAACATGGATGTGAGATTAGGCTAGCTAAAACAACATCTTAGTCCTACAACCTGTGTTAAAGTGGATGTATCCTGGGGCAAACGATAAAGAAGAAATAAATTAACTCAATATCGTAAGTGGACATTATTTATACCAAATAATACACAGAACCCAACACTTGAGTGAATTCTTTATATAGGTGAATTACAATTATTTACCTTCAACTAAAATGGTCAATACTCATACGTCACTGAAGATTACTCCACTAACTTTCTGCACATTCTCTAAGTTAAAGAGAGACGAGGACCATCTTTATAAAGCACTAAAGCAGTTGACTTTTTTCTTAGTTTAATGTGAGCAAAATTTTCAAACCCATATGTAAACTGGATATACGTTTAACCCTAGTAATCCAAAAGCATAACATAAACATATAACTAAAGTTTCGTTTTATTTTTGTATTCTTGAGTTGTTACACAGTGAATGTTATTTCGAGACGATAAGTTCAGATCTTATGATCATGGATTCATTCCTTGTGGCGGAGACATCACAGATATCCACAGTACATCTTTCTGCTGAAAATGAAGAAATAAAAATGCTAAATAATGTTGTTTAGTTTAGGTATATAAACAAACCATTCTTATGAGTTATGATTTTAGTATATTCAAAATATAAAGTCTTCCTTTATTCAAAACTGTAATGTTATTTGCTTCACATCTAAAGTACTATCTCACTTTTACAGTAATTGTATTGATAATTAGTATCAATAAGACCAAAACTACAGTAAATGCTGATTAGTTATTTGTATACCTGTAGATTGTGATATATGGACAAAGTTCTTTTTTGTTTGTAAATTATGGCCATTTCTTGGGATACGTATGGACGTGATATTCTTATATTCACTGATTTGAGTAATTGGGTAGAAGTCGTGGAATAACTGGAGGTTTGCCAGGAAGTGCACATGGTGGAATTATATACACTTTAAGTGTACTGAAGACGAGTGATTTTCACAGAATGACAGACGACATCGTGCTTGGGAAAATTAATCGGAAAGTAAAGGTCAAAACGCCCGTTTACCTGAGTTTTTGAACTCCTTGCAATCATCTCCAGCTTGTATCTACTAACACTAGTCGTCCTAATTGTGCGATAATCTATCAGATATTGCCATATGTCATATGACTATCTCTCCTTTAACATCTGGAAGTTAAGAGTTGAAATTCCCTTTCAGTCCCATCAATCTTGAGATTAACAAAGTTTTCTGACTTTGTAGTAATCAACCAACTTTCACAAAACGTAATGCAAATATTTTATTATGAAATATCACTTGGTAGCGTAGCAAGGAATGCCACTTAAGTCATTTATTCTTCAACAAAATGACCATCCTATCTATTTTTCCAGCAGTTCACCCCAGTCATGTGGATCCAGAAATCGTGCTTGACATCTCAATTGGCCCCGGTAAGTTGGATCCAGAAATCGTGCTTGATATCTCAGTTCGTCCTAGTCATGTGCATCCAGAAATCGTGCTTGACATCTCAGTTCGTACTAGTCATGTGCATCCAGAAATCGTGCTTGACATCTCAGTCATCTATTAGAGCTCCTCTAGTCTTTGTGTCTCCTCCTCTGGCTCTTCTATCACAACCAGATGAGTGTTATTAGCATCTTCCTCTTATAAGCTGAGTTAAAATTATATGGAGCAACAATTCCACCTTTCTAAAACTTCTCAATCTCGAACCTCTTAAGCCAGTGTACAAGAGGCACATTATTAACATTTGATCTTAGCTGGTCAACATACTAAATGTGCTTACATATAACACTGTGCCTTGTATATCAACAGACTGGTCCACCAATGCATTAGACTTGCTCCATAGTAAACCAAGGAACACCACTTGTGTACATGGATGTTGTGCAAGTCTGTCTGCAACATACACTCACACAATGAACTTTTTCTAGATGTAGTCAGTGCAAATTGGTCAGAGTGGTGGCTTCACTTGGTGTGCCAGATATGTGACAAGATCAACCAGTGTCCTGCAGCTCTTGTATCAACAAAGATCTTTACCTCTCGTCACTGTATATTCACAGGCACATTCTAAGCTTCACCCAGCCATACAAGAACTAGGATGTATCAACAAAGACCTCTACCTCTCGTCACTGTATCTTTACAGAAACATGCTAAGCCTCACTCAGCCCTAAGAAAATTGGACTGACCACCAAATATGTTGCCAAAAGCTAGCTGCTGCATTATAACAAGCTAATGGCCAGTCCTGATTTGGGGTCCAGTAGTTTTCTGGAGTAAGAGTATAAGCAGGTATATCTTGCTGAATCTACTCTGCAGTTGATTCTGGTAACTAAATTTATCTTGCTGCATAGCAGGGATGGGAAGTTCACTATGGAGTGAGTCTGCTGCCCACACCAATAACAAAAGCTTTGGTCCTCCCTTTTCTATGGTTAAATACATCATTGGAATTGGCTGTGGCACAAATTGAATGAACAAACAAGAGAAGCCCTGCTCATTTACTGGGAACCAGTGTGGTTATACAGTAGACCAGAATGTGTTGGTTACTAGTTTCCCTTCAGTGGAGGTAGGCCTATTTGAAGTAAAGATTTTAAATCTTCTCGCAACAGAAAATGCCTCCATTAGGATGAGAAGATCTATCACACTCAAGTGATGCCTCATCATCTCATTGGAAAATCCCTTAATAAACTTGTTGACTAGGTTATCTGTGGTCGTTTGAAGCCATTGCAGGGTATAACTTTCCCTTGCAATAGTGCAGGTCATTGGTATAGGCACACAAGTCGTGAACTCAGTCTAATGGACAGATCAGTTCTACAGAAGGTCAAAATATCTGCACAGCTTGACAATAGCTGTATCCCAGCATTGAAGGTGAAGGCTATAGTACCCAAACTCATGGTCAGGCATTGAATTGCCTATTCCCGAGTCTGATCATTGCAGACAGTGAGTGACCTACCTGAAACACTTCAGGACGTAGTTCAGGTCTTCTTTTGCTACACCTTTGAATGTTAGGAGTGGTAATTGTTTGGATTCTATCGCATTTACCTGTGGATTTGGTGTAAACCTCTTATTCACGGACTCTCTGCCCACACCAGGCTAAGACATTCCAAAGGTCAGGGGTGAAGTGAAGTGAGCTTGTTCCGGGACCCATACACTTGGACGAGTGTTAGATCTCTATCATTAGGTTCCATAATGGCGAGTTATCATTGGCTCTGCAGAACACATTGACCCTGGCAGTATGCCTTCTTGCCTGGTGAGACTTCTTGCCCTACAAATCACCACCTTCACCAGTTGTCTCACCTGCTAGTGTATACTGTCTACCAATCGCACCTTCTGTATCGCTTAACTGGATCCAACACAGGGGTTCAACTACTCTAGTCAGCAAATGCCTAAGAGTCTCATAGAGACTGCCCAATTTTGTCTTTGATTTATCACCACGACAATTCTCAGTTGTCCGTTCCTCCTGTATGTACACAATTCTGGCAGCCCTCCTTCTCAGGTTTATGTCATATACTTTTTCATCACTGGCAAAATTCCAATCTACAGAAAAATATTTCTTCTAAACCCGACAACTCTCTCTGACAGTAAATAATTCTTCCTTTTGATCATGAGTCCTTTGACTACTGAAAAACTCCATTTTTTTTAAATTTTCTTTTGGCATTTGAAGCTTCAACTCTATAACTGAAGATAAGGGATGAGTACAGACAACTACTCTCGTCAACAGAAACAGTTGCTTCAAATTAATAACTCCTGCTGTCACAGAACCAAATATTTCCCCTTTCTACCTAATGTGTGGTATCATCAGATTCACTGATTTCCCCTTTCTACCTAATGTGTGGTATTATCGGATTCACTGATTTCCCTTTGAGTGATCAAGTAGTAGCCACAGAATAATCGGAGGTTCACCTTAAAATTTTGTAGAGATTTCTCTTAAATTCGACTGATTCTAAAGCAAGGAAAAGGAATTGACACAATGTAGCATATAATGGAACAACTATTATTCTAAAACACTTCACAAATGTAACCAGGGCAAGTGTATTGTAGTTCCTTTACTGCAACATGTTATACCTTAAAGTAAATGTATAGATCTTGTAATCATGTTTGTTTCATTCCTCGTGTTGTAAATGATAAAATATGTCATTATATAAAGAAACAAACAATGTAATTCTTCCCAGGATACCCAAACAACAATGTCATTCTTCTCAGGATAGACAAAGAACAATGTCATTCTTCTCAGGATACACAAAGAACAATGTAATTATTCTCAGGATACACAAACAACAATGTCATTCTTCTCAGGATACACAAACAACAATTTCATTCTTCCCAGGATACACAAACAACAATGTCATTCTTCCCAGGATACACAAACAACAATGTCATTCTTCTCAGGATACACAAACAACAATGTCATTCTTCTCAGGATACACAAATAACAATGTCATTCTTATCAGGATACACGAACAACAATATCATTCTTCTCATGATACACAAACAAC
>NW_013670477.1:54696-63200 GCF_000517525.1 Limulus polyphemus | reverse complement strand
CATTCTTCCCAGGATACACAAACAACAATGTCATTCTTCTCAGGATACACAAATAACAATGTCATTCTTATCAGGATACACGAACAACAATATCATTCTTCTCATGATACACAAACAACAATGTCATTCTTCCCAGGATACACAAACAACAATGTCATTCTTCTCAGGATACACAAACAACAATGTCATTCTACTTGAATAACTTTGAAGTTCGTGATTAGAGTAAACAAATACATGAATAACTTTGAAGTTCGTGATTAGAGTAAACAAATACATGAATAACTTTAAAGTTCGTGATTAGAGTAAACAAATACATGAATAACTTTGAAGTTCGTGATTAGAGTAAACAAATACTTGAATAACTTTGAAGTTCGTGATTAGAGTAAACAAATACTTGAATAACTTTGAAGTTCGTGATTAGAGTAAACAAATACTTGGATAACTTTCAAGTTCGTGATTAAGTAAGTTTCATATCTATTTTTGAGGATCAAAGTTATGAACCTCTCGGTAAATTCTTAGCCCCAGGGTGGCTAAGCGGTAAGCTTTAGGGTTTATAAAGTTAAAAATCGAGGCTGGATACTCGCAGTGGGCACAGTGCACCTATCCTATTGTTTCGGTTTGCGCTTAAACATAAAACAAAAACAACCCTATATTTAAATGATCAGTATACTTTAAATTTTAGGATTGTGGAACCCGTTGCCAAGGTAAAGACTACAAGATTGTTGATAGGACAACAAAATAAAGCGAGTTTGTTAAACAATGAAGGAGAAACTGTTGATAACATAAAATAGAGAGCCTATTGATAAGGGAACGTAGAAAAAAACAGCATCAATCTTATCTAGTTCGACAATGATTTTCAGGGAGAAAAGAACCACACATGACTAGCTTATCTCTTCGCTAACCAACTGTGATACATTTTAGGGTTAATTAATATAGAAACACTAGCGTATTTGAACCGATTTTAACATAGGTTCTGGAAACACTTATTAATATAAAATCCACTGACTGACTACAACCTTTTAATTTGTATTCTCGTTACTCACTTGTTAAAACTGAGCAATAAAAGTACTATATTCCTGTAATCTGACGCTTAAAAAACGATACATTATTGAAGCTAGGGATTAGAGACACTATATTCTTGTAATCTGACGATTAGAAACGATACATTATTGAAGCTAGGGATTAGAGACACTATATTCTTGTAATCTGACGATTAGAAACGATACATTATTGAAGATAGGGATTAGAGACACTATATTCTTGTAATCTGACGATTAGAAACGATACATTATTGAAGATAGGGATTAGAGACACTGTATTCTTGTAATCTGACGATTAGAAACGATACATTATTGAAGATAGGGATTAGAGACACTATGTTCTTGTAGTCTGACGATTAGAAACGATACATTATTGAAGCTAGGGATTAGAGACACTATATTCTTGTAATCTGACGATTAAAACGATACATTATTGAAGCTAGGGATTAGAGACACTATGTTCTTGTAGTCTGACGATTAGAAACGATACATTATTGAAGATAGGGATTAGAGACACTGTATTATTGTAATCTGACGATTAGAAACGATACATTATTGAAGATAGGGATTAGAGACACTATATTCTTGTAATCTGACGATTAGAAACGATACATTATTGAAGATAGGGATTAGAGACACTGTATTCTTGTAATCTGACGATTAGAAACGATACATTATTGAAGATAGGGATTAGAGACACTATATTCTTGTAATCTGACGATTAGAAACGATACATTATTGAAGGTGTCTCTAATCCCTATTGTATTCTTGTAATCTGACGATTAGAAACGATACATTATTGAAGATAGGGATTAGAGACACTATATTCTTGTAACCTGACGATTAAAAACGATACATTATTGAAGATAGGGATTAGAGACACTGTATTATTGTAATCTGACGATTAGAAACGATACATTATTGAAGATAGGGATTAGAGACACTATATTCTTGTAACCTGACGATTATAAACGATATTTTATAGAAGATAGGGATTAGAGACACTATGTTCTTGTAATCTGACGATTAGAAACGATACATTATTGAAGATAGGGATTAGAGACACTGTATTCTTGTAGTCTGACGATTAGAAACGATACATTATTGAAGCTAGGGATTAGAGACACTATGTTCTTGTAATCTGACGATTAGAAACGTTATTAATATTTTTCACAACTTTATGATTGCCTCAAATACAGAAGCCTATCATATCTTACATAGTTTCGTTGACGTATAGTACAGCGAAAACAAAAATACACAATCATATTGTTCCTTTACGTCCTGTTACACCTTACATAGTATATCGTTCCATTACGTAATGTTGTATCTTACATAGCCTATTGTTCCTTTAAGTCCTGTTGTATCTTACATAGAATATTGTTCCTTTACGTCCTGTTACATCTTACATAGCCTATTGTTCCTTTACGTCCTGTTGTATCTTACATAGCATATTGTTCCTTTAAGTCCTGTTGTATCTTACATAGAATATTGTTCCTTTACGTCCTGTTACATCTTACATAGCATATTGTTCCTTTACGTCCTGTTGTATCTTACATAGCCTATTGTTCCTTTAAGTCCTGTTACATCTTACATAGCATATTGTTCCTTTACGTCCTGTTGTATCTTACATAGCTTATTGTTCCTTTACGTCCTGTTGTATCTTACATAGCATATGGAACAATAAGCTATGTAAGATACAACAGGACGTAAAGGAACGTTAAGTCCTGTTACATCTTTTTTCACTTCTGTACAGTAACTTAATCTCTAATATCTAATTATACACCTTATAAATATAACGCAAGAACATTCGCTGATGTCATTTTTGATCGGAATTACATCATACTTCCATCAAATGCTAATTTAAAAGACTATGAATGTAACGTAGACACTCTGATGTTAAGGTGATACACTGGGAAAATAACGACCATGAACGTCACGTCTCCAATCACATTGTTTCTACTAGAATAGACCAGTTTAAAGAGTGGTTGATGGAACTCCAATGGGATCAACTCCGTTCTGTTTCAGTACTCTGAACACATCGTTCTAACACCGTACACAGCTTTTCTCTGATAATACGTTTGTTTTATGGCTACATGGCGGAGACTTTCATGAATATCTGAAATGGCAATTTGAAGTTTTTTTTATGGAACTTGAGATTACAACACTCGATAACTCGGTTTCATAAGAACAGAAAGCTTCAATACTGTAATCTGTCGAAATCCAGTACACAATTGTATTGTTAGTAGAACTGTTTACAACAGCAATGTTTCGATCGCTCTCTGCGGCCATCATCAAGTTTGATTCAAAGTGCTAAAATAGGAGAACGTCGTGAGTTTGAATGTGATCTCGAATACAGAAGTAGGTCCATTGTTTCCATCACAATACGTTGGCTGTCAGCTTGAGAAAACTTAAATCACATGACTCTGAACTTCACGTGAAATGTATGCACAAATTAAGAGCTAGATCGCGTGATTACTTTAAATGTAGAATATAAAACGTATTAATTTAACCGCATAGTTTAAAACACAGAATTGGTTATATATATGGATTGAAGATACGAGACACAGTGATACTTGATCGTATTTACATTAACAGAACAATCACGTATAAATCAAATGTGGTATTATAATTGTGAATATGTGTTGTGTAGATTTAGATAAGCACATCATTATAGTGTGTCCGTTCTTAGATCATTCTTCAGACTTGGCTTTCACACTTTTAAGATTGTAAACCTCTCCTGTCTTTTCTCGAATTCCTAAATCTGTAATATTTTTGGTGTTCCTTGTTCCCAACAATGTTTAGTAATGGCGCTGTAGTTTAGATGAACGTTTTTTTATTTCCGATATATATGTTGTTAGCGGGTTCTTTTAAATTATCTAGAGAAAATAACTCAATGTTAAGTCAAAATAACTATCATAAATTAGTACATTCCTCTTTTAACGTTTCTATCAGCTTGAACACTTGTACGCTTTCGTAAGTTGTTGTAGGCCTACGTTATTAATAGCTTTAAATATACTACAGTACATAAAAAATCAAATTACTCGCGGAACGTATCTTAAACACACTGACTGCTTCATCTATCTATCTTAAAATAACTTCCCCACAATTCACAATTACCTCGTGTTTATAATCTAGCTTCGAATATACTGCCCCCCCCCCCAGTGGCACAGCTGTATGTCTACGGACTTCCAACGCTATACACCGAGTTTCGATACCTGTGGTGGGCAGAGCACCGGATAGCCCATTGTGTAGTTTTGTGCCTAACTTCATACAAACAAACAATGCTAGAAAAAAGAACTTGATGTCACATCCTTAGAACTTTCAATGTAACAAACAAATTAGAACATTAAAAATACAGCTTACAACAATATATTTGTTTATCTATTTCGGTATTTATAATTCTTCCAGCTCATGTCAATCAGATGTAAACGTATATTTATCATCTAGATGATGTTTTTAGGATGTGTTACTTACCACCCATTATAGACAAAACACTTATCAATAAATACTTAATATAAAGGCTATACACCGGGTCGTGGTGAAAGGATCGGATTAACAAAAAACAAATTAAATATGAACATATTACACAAGCTTACTGAAGTCAAATCACCTGTTTGTAAGCCTTTTAATTAAAAAGGACTCAGGTGACACCATTCGGTGTCACGTTGTAAGGAAGTAACACGATGGACAGACACAACGATTACGTAAAGTTAGGCTTAAAGATCAGAGAATAGGTATTTTGAATTACGTTAGGATTACATCAAGAAGCTATTGCCATCAGAGCAAATAACAACAATCCATCAGTATATTTGGGAATCTAGATCAAAAGTCAACTAAAATCCTAACTCGTATCTATCGTATATCTTACAACTATAAGTATAACCCATCAAGAAGCTATTGCCATCAGAGCAAATAACAACAATCCATCAGTATATTTGGGAATCTAGATCAAAAGTCAACTAAAATCCTAACTCGTATCTATCGTATATTTACAACTATAAGTATAACCCATCAAGAATTTAAATGGCTGAAAATGATAAGAAGCAAGAAAACTGTCAACCCAATATTAGTTTCATAATTTCAGTATATTTTATCGATATTAATAAGTTGAAACTAGCGTGGTCAGTAATACACGGACTATGTTGATTAACTGGCTCCATTATTACGCAGAATAAAATTGAATGCTCGCCATATTTTGGTCTAACTTGCTCGTATAATTTAAACTAAACAATGCAACTAGTGGCGACACATGATAATTAATCTGTTTTCGTGTAAAGTTAATACGATTTCTAACTTGTGGCGACATTTTGTGTCTGTTTTGTTTAAAATAGTCATTTAACATTAAACCTTTAGATATACAAATGTATGTATAACATTACTGTTTTCGTATATTACATGTTTAAAGAGCCTGACATTTTGTGTCTGTTTTGGTACATCTCATATGGCTGGTACAGTTTTGTGGTCTTATAATATACATATATTGTTAAAGACTAATGAATTTTGAACATTACAAATATATGAAACAACACCTGTACAAGATGTTATACCCATATAGGATCCACCCATTTGTTTAGTTCACATCACCTGTACAAGGTGTTATACCCATATAGGATCCACCCATTTATTTAGTTCACATCACCTGTACAAGGTGTTATACCCATATAGGATCCACCCATTTATTTAGTTCACATCACCTGTACAAGGTGTTATACCCATATAGGATCCACCCATTTTATTAGTTCACATCACCTGTACAAGGTGTTATACCCATATAGGATCCACCCATTTATTAGTTCACATCACCTGTACAAGGTGTTATACCGATATAGGATCCACTCATTTATTTAGTTCACATCACCTGTACAAGGTGTTATACCCATATAGGATCCACCCATTTGTTTAGTTCACATCACCTGTACAAGGTGTTATAACCTTATAGGATCCACCCATTTTATTAGTTCACATCACCTGTACAAGGTGTTATACCCATATAGGATCCACCCATTTTATTAGTTCACATCACCTGTACAAGGTGTTATACCCATATAGGATCCACCCATTTGTTTAGTATATGTTTTACTTTCTCAAAGACAAGAAGAATCAAACCAACAATTCTACCACTTTTTGACTTATTATCTTTGTCTTGTTGACATACCTTTAGTTTAGCAACACCAGTATTGTAACGTAAAATCACATATATATTGCAACTAGACAGATTGCTCATCTGAATTAGTAACTTATTTATCAAAAGGTTTATATAATTCAGAAGTCACCTGATATGGTGCAAGCTGTGACTTTTAGTTACAAACACGTCACATCTTTGTAAAATATTGACCAACAGAAATTTCTGTTGTCTAATTTTTCGTAGTTTGTTTTATCTGTTGGCTAAAAACACAACATATTTGTAGACGAACAGTCAAAAATAAGTCACATTTTTGTGGCCTTTATATTCCTCACTTGACGGTATATTTATGTAACTGTGCTCTTGTAATAAGAACAATGTTGTAGCAGTTGTTTCATTTCTTACTTCAATCTAGAAATGTAAAGCGACAAAAAAGAAGAAAGTCAGTGTATCAAATTTCTTGTTATATACCCAAAAATAATTTATTTCAGAACAGTTTTCAATTTCACTACAACCAAAAATCTCTTTCCCGAGGCTGAGTCGAAGATTACACGATAGTACCCGCTTCATTCCAGTTTGAATTACATAAATATATATATATATATATACTCGTTAATACATGTCTCGCAAAAAGCTCATAACAGTTCCAGAGTGCTGATATGTTCAGACAGGCGGAAAACATTATCCGGGTCATTCTGATCTAGTAAATTCTTTTGACACTGAATGGTCTTTTCGCATTTCTTCTGTCACGTAAGCAGCAAATACAACACATTTGTAGTGCACTGCGCAGAATGAATACTTTATGTAGCTATACTGAGGAGTGAACAAGTGTCCAAGCAAACACGTTCGTACGTAAAATCTGTCGAAAATATGAACGGGAGTTTAAAAAATTGTGTCTTTTATTCTAACTCAAAAAATACTTTCTCTGCGAAAAATCAAAACACACAAGATAAACTCAATGGCTGAAAGAATTGAATCGTGTTAAACGATACCAAATTGTGACTCAAAAAATTAAATCATATCATTGTTTACATTTATTCTCGGATCACCGACTTTTAAGTCATAGCACTAAAGTGTCATGTTAAAAAATCTGCATATTATTTTAATCAGTTGGATCACTCAAATAAGTAAAATACACATGTAGCAAAATCCCTTCAATTAACTGTAAATTATTGCAGCACATTTATCAGCTAGACTGCTTTATCATTCATTATATACAAAACACTAACACAAATTAAGTATGTCGAGAATTCCCTATTAATTAGTTTTGATTCGGTTTCTTACATTGACAAAAATTAAGCTTGTTGCTTTTCTATTCTTCAGTAGAAATAATGTCATCCTCTCGTTTCTTTGTTGTTGAAGTAGAAATACAATATTACATCCTATCAATTATTTGTCCAGTGTTGTAGTAGAAATACAATATTACATCCTATCAATTATTTGTCTATTGTTGTAGTAGAAGTTAAATATTACATCCTATCAATTATTTGTCTGTTGTTGTAGTAGAAATACTGGACAAATAATTGATAGGATGTAATATTTTTCTACTACAACACAATTGATAGGATGTAATATTGTAATTTGTCCAGTGTTGTAGTAGAAATACAATATTACATCCTATCAATTATTTGTCTAGTGTTGTAGTAGAAATACAATATTACATCCTATCAATTATTTGTCTAGTGTTGTAGTAGAAATACAATATTACATCCTATCAATTATTTGTCTAGTGTTGTAGTAGAAATACAATATTACATCCTATCAATTATTTGTCCAGTGTTGTAGTAGAAATACAGTATCACATCCTATCAATTATTTGTCTAGTGTTGTAGTAGAAATACAATATTACATCCTATCAATTATTTGTCCAGTGTTGTAGTAGAAATACAGTATCACATCCTATCAATTATTTGTCTAGTGTTGTAGTAGAAATAAAATATTACATCCTATCAATTATTTGTCCAGTGTGGTAGTAGAAATACAATATTACATCCTATCAATTATTTGTCTAGTGTTGTAGTAGAAATACAGTATCACATCCTATCAATTATTTGTCCAGTGTTGTAGTAGAAATACAGTACTACATCCTATCAATTATGTGTCCAGTGTTGTAGTAGAAATACAATATTACATCCTATCAATTATGTGTCCAGTGTTGTAGTAGAAATACAATATTACATCATATCAATTATTTGTCCAGTGTTGTAGTAGAAATACAGTACTACATCCTATCAATTATGTGTCCAGTGTTGTAGTAGAAATACAATATTATATCCTATCAATTATTTGTCCAGTGTTGTAGTAGAAATACAATATTATATCCTATCAATTATTTGTCCAGT
>NW_013670477.1:47139-53946 GCF_000517525.1 Limulus polyphemus | reverse complement strand
ATCCGAAATACCTTTAGTCTTTCACTTCATACCAGCTGTAGTGTAAGTAAAGGTATTACGGATCTATCTGCTACAAGTCACTGTCAAGGAAGTCTTTCCCTTCATACCAGCTGGAGTGTAAGTAAAGGTATTTTGGACGTATCTGCTACAAGTCACTGTCAAGGAAGTCTTTCATACCAGCTATAGTATAAGAGTGTAAGTAAAGGTATTTTGGATGTATCTGCTACAAGTCACTGTCAAGGAAGTCTTTCACTTCATACCAGCTGTAGTGTAAGTAAAGGTATTTCGGATGTATCTGCTACAAGTCACTGTCAAGGAATTTCACTTCATACCAGCTGGTATATAAATAATTACATACAAGCTCCTGTATCGTTCTGTGGAGTTATATACCCTAATTAATAAATGTTCTCCACATTTTCAACAAAAATTGCTTAAAGTTCATTAGAATGATATACAGGTTTTAATTAGATTTTTATATAATCTCACTTTCAAACAGGTACTTCTGTTGTACCTATTTATATCTATAGTCTGTATATCGTTTAACACGATTTGGTTACATTGAAATGATGATCACTTCATCTCTGACTAACAGCTACACCAATGTGTTCTGATAGGGGGAGAATATCCCTCACAAGCCCCATTTCTATGTGAATAAGTTATTCCATTTTTATATAATACAAAATATCACTTGGTAAAATACTTTGTATGTATTTGTCTTTAGAATATAATGGCCTAGTTTGGAAAGGCTGTGTTAGTTTTAGAATATTAATTGTTGTCGTACACTAGTGGTAACACTACTTATACTGACAATAACAATCATCTATATTTAAATTATATTAATGTTTTCCATCTATACAATTCCATAAGCTATAAATTGTCATAGATATGTTGTGAAAATATATCGGGTATGAAATATAATTTGAAGGAATTAAATCCATTGAATAATTCGAATGATGCATTTTTTTTATTTTCTTGTATATCTGAGTGTTTTGAACAGTTATTAGTTTGATTTGTAAGCTAATGTACCATTGAAAGATTTATGTAACTCATACTAATCTTTTTGCTTAACATTAAGTTTTCTAATGTATGTTAAAAAAACTAATAAAATATTCGATTTTTATCTGAGAGTATTTAAACGGTGTCTTCAGTTTAAAATAATAAATTGTACATCACTGGATGTAGTAAGCTAAGTCGTGTTTATGTAACATCTTTTAGAGCACATATGATACAGGTTCTATTTATGAACCCGTCAATCCTCGGCCAGTCAGCCAGATGTCTTCTAGGTCGGGATGCAACACAGGTTCTTCACTTTACTCCACATATTACCCTGGAGGGGCAAGGGGGAAGCTTGGTCCAGGAATGGTGACTCAACCTCTGGGACGAGGACCACCCACTGGACAAGAAGCTGAGGTTGATCACTTGACTGATCTTTTGGTTCAAAGCATGGAAAACTCTAGGGATCCCGAGTTCTTTGGTTGGTTTTAAGTTGTTTTGCTGTTTAAGAAATTTAATATATTATGTTTTTTCTGTTTAGATTCTTAATTGACTGAACTCACAATTCTTGTTTGAACATTTTCATAAAGAAGATGTTCTGGAAATACAACAATGTATCTGGTGGTTCTTTTAATTTCTTTGCTGGAATCTCCTGGTATTAGAGAAGGGGTTGTTCTGGTGACATATGTTCTATTTGCTTGGATAAGGTTTGTAATTATGTGGCTCCTAACATCCATAATTGACAAATAACATGAGAGCCACAAGTTGAAAATATTTAGTTTAAGGCCTTGTACATCTGTACAAGAACTTATCCTACAGTTCTAAAAAGCTGGAAACCAGTAAAGACTTAATTATTTTGATAAAGATAATCACATTAGATGACGTATCTTAAAGTGAGAGGGGTGTAAGTAAAGTTATTTCGGATGTATATGCTACAAGTCACTGTCAAGGAAGTCTTAGTCTTCAGACTAAGCAAATCTAAATCAACAATGAACATTTGATATTTGAAAAAGTCTAAGACAGGGGCAAAAATCTACCCAATTAAGTACCTATTTAAATTTTCTAACATCAATCTCCATACGAGTATATCATTAATATAAAATAATTATAATCTTTATTTACCTTAAATGTATGAACTAAATATGTCAAAACAAAGTTTCAGATATTTCAAATATATTCCCCATCCACACCAAACATAAGTATTTATGGCCCACCAACACACACATTTTAGAAATTGCTAGATACACATTTTCATAATAAGAGTTATCTATCATATGTCTACTAGGTATTTAACCAAAATGATCAGATTGAAGTCAACATAGAGCTTTAGAATTAAACTGCCATCTCTTGATCCAAGAAGAAAAATAATTAAGTGGTATCTCGAAAATAAAGTACTAGAAAAAAAAATTGTTTTTTTTCTGGTCCAGTCCTTGATGTTGTTGTCCCACTTCTGATTCTTCCACAGAAACACTCCTTTTTTTTCTTCTGGTCCAGTCCTTGATGTTGTTGTCCCACTTCTGATTCTTCTGAACCAGAAAAGCGTTTGATGAATGTTTTTTCATACATGACTATACAACGCATAATATATGTAGGTTTTAATACTTTAAACTACTCATATCTTCTTTTCATTGTGTAAAATGCAACTTTACCAAAATAATTCTGGACATAATTCTAACTCCTTTCTTTTCCGGTTCAGTCCTTGATGTTGTCCCACTTCTGATTCTTCCACAGAAACACTTTGTTTTCTGGTCCAGTCCTTGATGTTGTCCCACTTCTGATTATTCCACAGAAACACTTTGTTTTCTGGTTCAGTCCTTGATGTTGTCCCACTTCTGATTCTTCCACAGAAACACTTTGTTTTCTGGTTCAGTCCTTGATGTTGTCCCACTTCTGATTATTCCACAGAAACACTGTTTTTCTGGTCCAGCCCTTGATGTTGTCCCACTTCTGATTCTTCCACAGAAACACTTTGTTTTCTGGTCCAGCCCTTGGTGTTGTCCCACTTCTGATTCTTCCACAGAAACACTTTGTTTTCTGGTTCAGTCCTTGATGTTGTCCCACTTCTGATTCTTCCACAGAAACACTTTGTTTTCTGGTTCAGCCTTGATGTTGTCCCACTTCTGATTCTTCCACAGAAACACTTTGATTTGAATGGTAAAGGCAGGAATGGTAAACCTTTCAAGTAAAAATGCATGAGAAAACAACAAGTCTCATTAACAACGATTAGAATTGTTTTGAGAAGAGGGTTGTATCGAAATACATTGTCGAAAGCAGCTGACCTGACGACTTAGCATGCTGAAAAACCAATTAAAACCAAACACAGATGTTAGTGAATACAGTCTAATACAAGGTGGTTTCGTGAAGGTAGAAAAAAAAATCCGTATTTAATGTTTCTTTACTGGCTTTTGACGCGTGAAACTAATGTGCTGACACACACACACACCCTGGGTGAGTCCGAGATTCTGGTAGTTTACCAGGAAACTGTTATGAAAATGTAATTAAAATATCAATCATTTCTAAAAGAAGATAACGTTTCTCGAACTAGTCATTACCAGTGCTGTAATTCAGGCCTTGTAGTGAATAAGGCCTAAGCTGGCTAAGCGTTATCTGTTGATCAGGATTTAAATTACACCATGAACACAGTATACCCTAAACAATATATGTTCTATTGGACGAACTTGATTACCATTAAATTACACCATGAACACAGTATACCCTAAACAATATATGTTCTATTGGACGAACGTGATTACCATTAAATTACACCAAAAATCATTTCACTGCTCTGTTTATTAATCTAAAAATAATAATTGACTACGGTGAATATTCTGTTGGATGATTAACAAAACTCTTGTTTGAAAATAATCAGAAAACTTTGGAACATATATTGTTTAGGGTATACTGTGTTCATGGTGTAATTTAATGGTAATCACGTTCGTCCAATAGAACAATTTATTCACAATCTCGCTTGTTTTATTAATCAACCATCGGTATCGCAAGAGTTCTTAATGTTTGTATTATTGTCCATTACATCTGAATTCAAAACACGTTTACACAATGTACTTTATAACTCAACATTACACTCCAAATATATCAGATTGTATCACTCCGAATACAGAGTACACCTAAACAACATACATACCTTACTTCATTATTTAATACGAACAGATCTGGTTGTATCACTCCGAATACAGAGTACATCTAAGCAACATACATACCTTACTTCATTATTTAATACGAACAGATCTGGTTGTATCACTCCGAATACAGAGTACACCTAAACAACATACATACCTTATTTCATTATTTAATACGAACAGATCTGGTTGTATCACTCCGAATAGAGAGTACACCTAAACAACATACATACCTTACTTCATTATTTAATACGAACAGATCTGGTTGTATCACTCCGAATACAAAATACACCTAAACAACATACATACCTTACTTCATTATTTAATACGAACAGATCTGGTTGTATCACTCCCAATACAGAGTACACCTAAACAACATTCATACCTTACTTCATTATTTAATACGTACAGATCTGGTTGTATCACTCCAAATACAGAGTACACCTAAACAACATACATACCTTACTTCATTATTTAATACGAAAAGATCTGGTTGTATCACTCCGAATAGAGAATACACCTAAATTACAGAAGATAAATATAAAAGTGTAAATTTAAAAACTGCAAATAGGGATCGTAAAAATGTAAGAAAACAAACTGAAGATACTGTAGATATTATTTACTCAAACTAAAAAAAAAACCCTATTTTGTCTCTATGCTGTTACCTAGAATTACATTTCGTAGAGTCAAAACAGTGATTTGTAGTTTGAGTAAATATTCGCCAGCTTTGTTTCTTTATTTTTTTACGATCCCTATTCGCAGGTTTTTAAATTTTCAATTTTTTATCTTGTTTGCTGGCTTTTTTATGCTCAACTATGAATAAAAGATTATTTGATGTGATAGGTAACTTTATAAATTGTAATGATAATAAACATACCTAGTGGCTAGCTGATACTGTTCATGATGATTTACTGTAGCCATTGACTATTTGATCGCATTATTTTGAGAAGTAGGATGTTAAGATGTAGCTGTAGATTGTCATGGAGATTTGTTTGACAGTACAATGAGGAATTATGGTTCCTGTGTAAGTAAATTCTCTATATATAATGCATAGCAATGCCAAATATATGCCTAGACCAAGACACAACCACCACTAAGTGAGAAAACTTTTTTACTAGAAGAAAAGCAGCCTTCTCAAATAAAAAATTGTATTAAATAAGCCTTCGTGTCTTTTAAAGTTATTATCCTACGAAGGTGTGTAATAAAATTTAATATTATAAATATTGATTATTTTTTACTCCTTCACTTCATACATACTATAGGGATTGGCTCCCTAAAGACACCGATTGTATAGTGTACAAAGCATTGAGTATTTACATCTGATGTTCAACTATTATTGGCTGATAATTCCTATTTCATCCTGTTCTTAAGCTTTTTAAAGGACACTCAATATTTATAAAAAAAGCTAACTTCAAGTGGTAATGATAACATTGAATTATGACTTTTGTAGCTTATGTAAAATACAGAAGAAACAAATCGAATTTTCAATACCCCTACAACCTTCGCAGGACCTTATTTACTATTCTACAAAACGTTTGGATGAAATATACTAAGCTGTTTTTGTTGTAGGCTGGCAAGAGAATAAGAAAAAGAAGGAAAAAAAAAGAATTACAAATTGGCCGTTTTGAGCGGAGTTTATTTACCTTGTAAGTCTAACATGCGTACTTTTTCCCGAACGTTCTATTAGAGTTTTGTGCAATTCCTTGCGATCTCTATTATGAACCACTATTTTTGTTGTCGTTCAACATTTGTAGTGCACACTGTAAGGATTTACACATTTTGATAAAAAGGTTAGGGTTAGATGAAGCCGCAAAGGCAAAACGTTGGTTAAAATGAAAAGTTCTTTTATAATTAGCTGGAGTTTAAACATCTCTAATCTTTAAATCACCGGTTCATGATACATTTCTTAATTCATTATAAAGTATGAACAAATCTAATGTATCTCTTTGAACACAGTATACCCTAAACAAAATATAGTATTACATCCTATCAATTATTTGTCTGTTGTTGTAGTAGAAATTATACCGGTACACTATAATTTCTACAGTGGTCTACTCTAGTCAACATTCAATATTGCTATGTAACAGTCTCATACGTCTGTTTTTTGAAGTATAAATTGAATAGTACCTTATCACGTTCTCTTTGACCATTGTTAAGTAGTTCAGTATTGTTCTACCACACAGTCGTTTGTTCATTGTCTATTATTATTATTATTACTTCATCAAACTGTGATTTGCTGTAGAATTTCAACATTCCCTGTCACACTGTTATTGTCACATTCTTACCTGTCCATTGTTGGAGTAGATATTAAATATTATCCTATCAATTATTTGTCCAGTGTTGTAGTAGAAATACGTAATACTGTATTTCTACTACATCACTGGACAAGTAATTGATAGGATGTAATATTGTATTTCTACTACAACAACAGACAAACAATTGATAGGATGTAATATTGTATTTCTACTACAACACTAGACAAATAATTGATAGGATGTAATACTGTATTTCTACTACATCACTGGACAAATAATTGATAGGATGTAATATTGTATTTCTACTACAACACTGGACAAGTAATTGATAGGATGTAATATTGTATTTCTACTACAACACTGGACAAGTAATTGATAGGATGTAATACTGTATTTCTACTACAACACTGGACAAATAATTG
>NW_013670477.1:42041-46342 GCF_000517525.1 Limulus polyphemus | reverse complement strand
ATCTATCTGCTACAAGTCACTGTCAAGGAAGTATTTCACTTCATACCAGCTGTAGTATAAGTAAAGGTATTTCGGATGTATCTGCTACAAGTCACTGTCAAGGAAGTATTTCACTTCATACCAGCTGTAGTGTAAGTAAAGGTATTTCGGATGTATCTGCTACAAGTCACTGTCAAGGAAGTCTTTCACTTCATACCAGCTGGACTAGAAGATGAGACATAAATGTATGTGTAATATAAGAACTTTATAGTTACAGTTTGAACACTGAAAGTTGGTGAAGCATTGACAACCAATAGGCTTAATATTTTGATCAATACATTTTTAAATCCAGTAGTGTTTCTCTGTGGTTAAAAATCCGCTTAAATTTATTCAGTACAGATCTGAAAAAAAAAACAAGAAGCATACAGATCATTGTAATTCTGTCTCTTGTCTATCACTGATCGTTGTCCAGTAGGCATTTCATTCAATACCAAACTCACTAGCTGTTACATCTATCTTTTGTTTAATTTAATAACCAGTTTATGACAAACAGTATTTGTATATGTAGTTTAATTTAATAACCAGTTTATGACAAACAGTATTTCTATATATAGTTTAATTTAATCACCAGTTTATGACAAACAGTATTTGAATATGTAGTTTAATTTAATAACCAGTTTATGACAAACAGTATTTCTATATATAGTTTAATTTAATCACCAGTTTATGACAAACAGTATTTGAATATGTAGTTTAATTTAATCACCACTTGTTACAGTTATTATACTAAAACTTTTGTTTCTTATCATCCAAAGGACTGGAGAAGTTATAATAGTGAATAAAAGACAGCTGATGGTAAATGATTTGTGACAGCCAAAAGATAGATCTCTACACACACACACCATTTGAAATCTTTAACAGAGAAATGAAGAGGAATGTGAAAATCTTCATAATAACTACATTTTTTATCACAATATTAGGCCTATCCTATGCACTGCCTCCATACATAAATAACACTTCAGTTAAACTTTTGGCTCTTTCCATTCAGCCCAACTAACAAGGTATGTTATTGGTCAGTAGGTTTCCTCACTTGGGTAGACTAGAGACCTGATATACTTCTGATGAATGCACGTAAAAAAATCCATGTGTTGTAAATTTGATTTTTGTTACAATATTAATGTTAACGGTTTCCAATTTTTGGTGTTTGATTCAGTTCTGACAATGCTTTAATTGTGCTGCTTATGACCTTAAAAAACAAAACAAATTAATTTATTCTGTCATTATCACATGAATCCAATGATACATTAATATCACATGAATCCAATGGTATATCATTATCACATGAATACAATGGTATATCATTATCACATGAATACAATGGTATATTATTATCACATAAATCCAATAGTATATTATTATCACATGAATCCAATGATACATTAATATCACACGAATCCAATAGTATATCATTATCACATGAATCCAATAGTACATCATTATCACATGAATCCAATAGTATATTATTATCACATAAATCCAATGGTATATTATTATCACATGAATCCAATGGTATATTATTATCACATGAATCCAATGATACATTAATATCACACGAATCCAATAGTATATCATTATCACATGAATCCAATGATATATCATTATCACATGAATCCAATGATACATTAATATCACATGAATCCAATGGTATATCATTATCACATGAATCCAATGATATATCATTATCACATGAATACAATGGTATATCATTATCACATGAATACAATGGTATATCATTATCACATAAATCCAATGGTATATTATTATCACATGAATCCAATGATACATTAATATCACACGAATCCAATGGTATATCATTATCACATGAATCCAATGGTATATCTTTATCACATGAATCCAATGGTATATTAAGAAAAGCACAATTAAAATAAAGTCTCCAGTGATCTTGTTTTTTAATACAAACTGATAACAGATGGATTTTTAACTGAGTTTATCATGTCGCCGAATTTTGATTAATGGTGCTTTAGAGTTGTTCGATATTCGTTAGTGTGCTGTTATTTTCTTTTTTACTAACTCTTCCTACTAATTTATCTTCACACCAGAAAGTTTTTTTAAGCATTCAAGCTTCATCTTTTTTTCTGATCCTAAGTAATTGAAGAACGTCAGATACAAATAAAACTCTCATTAAGCTATAAATTTCCTTCGGTAATGTATTTGAAGAACATAATAAAAACTGACAGAAGCCAGAACTTTGATCTTAATGATTCGGTATTTTCCATAATAGTATATAAAACTAAAATGAGATTAAAAATACAAAAATAATTTATTTTGTCGAAATTATCGTGTCTTTAGAGCACAACCTCAGAACCGGTAAGGGTAAAAGTGTTTTAATGGCTGTATTTTATCCTGGGATGGGTCAGCTGTAAGTTTACGGACTTACAAACGTAAAATCAGAGGTTCGATTCCCCGCTGTAGAGGGAGTGCACATACCAAATTTTGTATCTTTGCATTAAGAAAAACAACAACATCACATAGTGTAAACATTAAATACCCACATACTTAACAAGATATTAAGTTTAAATGCTATTTATATGAACATAGACTATACTGAGTAAGTTTGGTGTAACATGGTATTCGCATCCGCATGATTTAAACACTGAAACATTCTATGTATCTATAGAAGTGTTATTCCAAGTTAATACTAATTGTATCACGATATTTTATTTCAAAGTCTTCTGTTATTAACTATTGATTATTTAGATCAAGTATTGCTTCATATTTAAAGTTGTTGATTATCTAGATTAACTGTAGCTTTATATTTAAAGTAGTTGATTACTTGTATTAACTGTAGTTTCATATTTAAAGTAGTTGATTATCTAGATTAACTGTAGCTTTATATTTAAAGTAGTTGATTACTTGTATTAACTGTAGCTTCATATTTAAAGTAGTTGATTACTTGTATTAACTGTAGCTTCATATTTAAAGTAGTTGATTACTTGTATCAACTGTAGCTTCGTATTAAAGTAGTTGATTACTTGTATTAACTGTAGCTTCATATTTAAAGTAGTTGATTACTTGTATTAACTGTAGCTTCATATTAAAGTAGTTGATTACTTGTATTAACTGTAGCTTCATATTTAAAGTAGTTGATTACTTGTATTAACTGTAGCTTCATATTAAAGTAGTTGATTACTTGTATTAACTGTAGCTTTATATTTAAAGTAGTTGATTACTTGTATTAACTGTAGCTACATATTTAAAGTAGTTGATTACTTGTATTAACTGTAGCTTCATATTTAAAGTAGTTGATTACTTGTATTAACTGTAGCTTCATATTTAAAGTAGTTGATTACTTGTATTAACTGTAGCTTCATATTAAAGTAGTTGATTACTTGTATTAACTGTAGCTACATATTTAAAGTTGTTGATTACTTGTATTAACTGTAGCTACATATTTAAAGTAGTTGATTATCTAGATTAACTGTAGCTTCATATTTATAGTAGTTGATTACTTGTATTAACTGTAGCTACATATTTAAAGTAGTTGATTACTTGTATTAACGTTTATGTATCGTTTATTTATAAAGCTCTTTAAATAGAAGTTTATATAATTTCAAGCTTCAGTAAAGGATTTCAACAAATTTTATATGATTACGTTTTCAAAACACACTCTGTATAATTACATTTTCTCAACACAATTTGCATAATTGCTTTTAAACACACTTTATATAATTATCATTTCTAAACACACTTTGTATAGTTATATTTATAAACACACTTTGTATAATTATGTTTTCTAAACATACTTTCTATAAATATGTTTTCTAAACACACATTGTATAATCAAGTTTTCTAAACACACTTTTTTGTAATTATGTTTTCTAAACACACATTGTATAATTAAGTTTTCTATAATTAGTTTTTATGAACACGCTTTGTATAGTTAAGTTTCTAACTACAATTTACATAATTACACTTGTAATTGTTTCTATTAATGATGTTTGTAGTATTTCTAATCACTAAATATTATCATAGTCTTATTTAATCACAACATATTATCATAGTCTTATTTAATCACTACATATTATCACAGTCTTATTTAATCACTACATATTATCATAGTCTTATTTAGTCACTACATATTATCATAGTCTTATTTAATCACTACATATTATCATAGTATTATTTAATCACTACATATTATCATAGTCTTATTTAGTCACTACATATTATCGTGATTAAATAAGACTATGATAATATGTAGTGATTAAATAAGACTATTACATATTATCATAGTCTTATTT
>NW_013670477.1:38172-41163 GCF_000517525.1 Limulus polyphemus | reverse complement strand
TTATTTAGTCACTACATATTATCATAGTCTTATTTAGTCACTACATATTATCATAGTCTTATTTAGTCACTACATATTATCATAGTCTTATTTAGTCACTACATATTATCATAGTCTTATTTCCGATAGATCAAACTTACCAAACGACTATACGTAGCTTACTTCACATTTTAAAAGATACTATGAATGTACTGTGCACGGTTTCTAAACACACTTCGGTGGAATATTCAATCACAATCTGAAGCGATTTACAGAGCGGATTTAGGTGATCATTTGATTACAATCCGTATTATTTTAAACAAGTATATCGGAGATAATTGTGATGTATATTAATTTGTTACAGGTGTTATTTCTGTAATAGTCTATAGCGTATGAATGAACTGCTATACTTCTGTAATAACATACATTGAATTCCAACGATCTTATGATAATCGACTTACATAATATTATAGATGATTGGCATCTAATTTAACATGATCGTTCTATGATCAAATTTATTGTTTTGTAAAGATTACAAGTTATTGTCCTATTCTATGATAATTTCCATTGTTTTAACCAACTTACAGATGATCATCCTATAATAGTCTTTATTGTTGGAAATAATTTACAGATGTACGTGCTATGATAGTCTTTACTGTTGGAAATAATTTACAGATGAACGTGCTATAATAATCTTTATTGTTGGAAATAATTTACAGATGATCATTCTATAATAGTCTTTATTGTTGGAAATAATTTACAGATGATCATTCTATAATAGTCTTTATTGTTGGAAATAATTTACAGATGAACGTGCTATGATAATCTTTATTGTTGGAAATAATTTACAGATGAACGTGCTGTGATAATCTTTATTGTTGGAAATAATTTACAGATGAACGTGCTATGATAATCTTTATTGTTGGAAATAATTTACAGATGAACGTGCTATGATAATCTTTATTATTGGAAATAATTTACAGATGAACGTGCTATGATAATCTTTATTGTTGGAAAAAATTTACAGATGAACGTGCTATGATAATCTTTATTGTTGGAAATAATTTACAGATGAACGTGCTATGATAATCTTTATTGTTGGAAATAATTTACAGATGAACGTGCTATGATAATCTTTATTGTTGGAAATAATTTACAGATGAACGTGCTATGATAATCTTTATTGTTGGAAATAATTTACAGATGAACGTGCTATGATAATCTTTATTGTTGGAAATAATTCACAGATGAATGTGCTATGTTAATCTTTATTGTTGGAAATAATTTACAGATGAACGTGCTATGATAATCTTTATTGTTGGAAATAATTTACAGATGATCATCCTATAATAGTCTTTATTGTTGGAAATAATTTACAGATGAACGAGCTATGATAATCTTTATTGTTGGAAATAATTTACAGATGAACGTGCTATGATAATCTTTATTGTTGGAAATAATTTACAGATGAACGTGCTATGATAATCTTTATTGTTGGAAATAATTTACAGATGAACGTGCTATGATAATCTTTATTGTTGGAAATAATTTACAGATGTATGTTCTATGATAATCTTTATTGTTGGAAATAATTTACAGGTGGTCGTCACAGATTATTGTCCTATGATAATATTCATTGTTTTCATTGTTTTGGACAACTGGCAGATTATTGTCCTATGATAATCTTCATTGTTGTGTACAACTGACAGATTATTGTCCTATGATAATATTCATTGTTTTCATTGTTTTGGACAACTGGCAGATTATTGTCCTATGATGATCTTCATTGTTGTGTACAACTGACAGATTATTGTCCTATGATAATCTTCATTGTTGTGGACAACTGACAGATTAATGCCCTATCCAAATCTTTATTGTTTTATAAAGTTACAAGTGATTGTCCTATCCTATGATAATCTTTATTGTTTTATAAAGTTATAAGTGATAGTCCTATCCTATGATAATCGTTATTGTGTAATTCCTGTACGCTGACTCCGAAAATGATGTCAATTTTTGTCCATCACGTACAGATTTTTCATAAAAAGGCATAACGCAATACATAAAAGAAAGACCACAACACGTAGTTTTAAGACTAGAACACGTAGATTTCATACAAACAATGAGGATGCACGTTCGTTTGACATCAGTGTTCTTCCATTTTTTCCAGTTTGTTTGTATTTTTATTTACAAACATAATATAGAAAATAATAACTTGATCTAAGTATCAGTTTATTTTTCTTACTGACTTGTAAAAAATCCTTACGTGATAGAAAAAAAAAATTAATATTGTTTTCGAAATCTGCGTAGCTGAATTATGGAAGATCCGTTATTAAAACCGAAACAACTTTTATGACGTTTAAGTTCGCAAGCCTGTGTAATCTGTTGTGTTATAAGTATCTTATGATCAGTAGTTCTCTAAATGTACCACAAATTAACTTTATTTGATATTATTTTTCTTTGTATATTAAAAGAAATATTTCAGTAAGATGTGTAGACTCTTTTAAAAGTTGTTGAAACCAACTTTCTGACATGACTTATGAATTTTTTAGAATAACTTAAAGTCGAACCTTTTCTGACAATCTTATGGTTCTGATCATACTCACCAACTACATACAACGTACGTAAATGATATATATCCTACTATAAATAATAAGTTCTACCCAGTAACAAACTCGGTCATATTCAAACCTTGATTTAGAAAGTCACATACTTACAGACAGTTTATTTACCAAGTCACAGTATTAGACACGGTTCATTTACCAAGTCACAGTGTTAGACACGGTTTATTTACCAAGTCACAGTATAAGACACAGTTTAATTACCAAGTCACAGTGTTAGACAGTTTATTTACCAAGTCACAGTATTAGACACAGTTTATTTACCAAGTCACAGTATTAGACACAGATTAATTACCGAGTCACAGTATTAGACACGGTTTATTTACCAAGTCACAGTATTAGACACGGTTTATTTACCAAGTCACAGTATTAGACACGGTTTATTACCAAGTCA
>NW_013670477.1:24174-37334 GCF_000517525.1 Limulus polyphemus | reverse complement strand
TATATATATATATATATATATATTGTTAGTGTTAATATTATTAACTTTAGACGGAAAAGTGTTAAATGTAAAATATTCTGGGCAATTTTCTTAATTGTTTTTGATGTTATGATATATATATATAGTTAGTGTTAATCCTATAAACTTTAGACTAAAAGCCGTTAAGCGTGAAAGGCCCTGTGTTATTTTGCCAGAGGAATGCTCATCTATAGGATTACAAACACATTAAAACACAATTACAGTAATAAACATACATGGATGTTCTTTTCAAGTCACCAAGGAACGTTGTCATTAATCTTGAACATCGACGCAGCCGCGGGCAGGGCAGTAGGTAACAAGGAAGCTTTCGCATCTCGCGACGTTGACAAAACCTTAGCCGAAGGGAAGCTTAAAGAAACGTGTCGGTGTTCTTCTAAACATCTAAGCTGCATGGGGAACAAAGAAGCTGTATGTACTTTAAACTCAGCTCTTATCCGCGCGGAATGTGAAATATTACGAGAAACCAATGTTTCGAAAAGCTTCCAAAGAAAAGTGTGTTTCGAAATAAAACAGTGCTTCTGACGAAAGTAATATTTCTAAAAAAATTATCTTTTCAAATTAGAACATCGATTAAAAATGGCTTATCGAAGTATAGCAATGTTTTTAAACAGAATAACGTTTCGAAAAAGAACGGTCCTTGTAAACAAAATAACGTTTCGAAAAAGAACGGTCCGTTTAAACAAAACAACGTTTCGAAAGAGAACGGTCCTTTTAAGAAGATAACGTTTCGAAAAAGAACTGTCCTTGTAATGAAAATAACGTTTCGAAAAAGAACTGTCCTTGTAATGAAAATAACGTTTCGAGAAAGAACTGTCCTAGTAAAGAAAATAACGTTTCGAAAAAGAACTGTCCTAGTAAAGTAAATAACGTTTCGAAAAAAGAACTCTCCTCGTAATGAAAATAATGTTTCGGAAGAGAACGGTCCTTTTAAGAAGACAACGTTTCGAAAAAGAACTGTCCTTGTAAAGAAATAACGTTTCGAAAAAGAACTGTCCTAGTAAAGAAAATAACGTTTCGAAAAAGAACGGTGCTCGTAAAGAAAATAACGTTTCGAAAAAGAACTGTCCTTGTAATGAAAATAACGTTTCGAAAAAGAACGGTCCTCGTAATGAAAATAACGTTTCGAAAAAAGAACGATCCTCGTAATGAAAATAATGTTTCGGAAGAAAAAAACGGTCCTTGTAATAAAGAAAACGTTTCGAAAAAAAGAACGATCTTCGTAAAGGAAATAACGTTTCGAATTTATGTTAATATACATAATGTTACGCACTGCATAAAGTTCGTGGCAAATGAGATTATGATTATAAAAGGTTTTTCTCCATATAATTATTTGTGTTGATTTATAGAGCAATTTCGACTATTTATTTTCTAAGCTGTACTTTACTGATTGAAGACTAGACGATTACTAACTAAGATTTCTTAACACTAACTCTGCCTATTAGAGAGATCCTTTAATCCTGGTTTTTGTTTTATTAATCCGTAATTCGTGTGTTTGCCACGTGATTACGCCTGGAGATTAATTCTAGTAGGTTAAAAGGTAATCCCTATCTCCTTTTCCAAGTTAGTAAGGATACTCCACATTGTCTGATGTATGGAACGGCACACAACTCCAGTAATGAAACCAAGTTTGTTTGAGAATTATGAACAAACTCATTTCGGAATGGGAAAATTATGTTGAAATTGGAGTGTAGACATAAAAGCAATCAATGATGACCGAGTATTTATCATCTTCTTCGGAGATCAACACATTTCGGCTCATTGCTTTTATGACCTTCATAACGTAATTGTGTTTTGTAAAGTTGACAACAAGCTACTAATATAATTTTGACCAGTACGGTTCGGTTGGAATACTACAGGTCAGTTCGTTGTGCGCGTGTTTGTAGTATAACGGTGTATCAAGACAACTCGCCTCAAACGTTTTCTATTTAACCAGTATGTATTGTGCTTGAGATTAGACCAATGCTATATTTAAAACGTCCTCTTTGCCATTACAGGTTTCAATTGTCTGCCAACAAAGATATGCACAAGTATAGAGAGCACGGAGAGTTCTTACACAGAAGACCGTTCGTACAACATCTTAGCCGAAAGCCTAACGCTACGAAGATTACATTAAAATGGAATCAATCCTTCTATACATCACGAGCTTGAAATGCTGGGCGTATTTAGTGTTTACGATTTTTGTATTATTTTTTTTTAGCTAAACTTGAAGGAGTAGCGGACCAAAAGCCGAAGCACGAGAGTTGACTAATATTTATTTAGTGTGAAAAATGTCTGGAAGAATATATATATAATACATTTGAGGTTCTCCGAAAAATTGGATTGCGGGGGAACTTGAGATGAAAAGGGTGAAAATAGAAAAAAAAAAAAACAGAAATATGCGTGAACTGAAAGGAAACGATAATATGAAATATACGTCAAGTTAAAAGGAAGTTTAGAACGAAAAAAACAAAATAAGGTAAAATACTGGCCTGAAGCTGATTGAAAATATAAACACATTTAAAACAAATAATAGCTTAGTGGTTAGGGAAATTGATTCGCCATCTGCGGGTTCGAATCCTGTCATCGAATAAGGTAATATTTTCATCCGTGGAGGGGCGTTTTATGTTAAGGTCAATCCCTCTATTCGTTGGTAATGCGTAGCCCAAGAATTGGCGGTGGGTTCTGTTGACTGGCTTCCTTTCCAAAATTCAACAAACAAACAAACAAAAAATAGCCGAATTAATGTATTCTAACATAAGAAGGGAATATAGAGATACAGATATATACTTGACGTTAAGAAGAAAAGATTAAATTAACATAAAAGCTTTTTTGATAGGAAAGACTACACAGTAAGCACGTGCTCGTCCTTTTGGATCAAACACACGTACATTATTCGTATAGAATGTAAAACCAAAACAGTATTGTATGATAATTATACTTTATTACAGGCTCTTAAAACTTAACACTAAACTATTAGTTATTTTCTCCATTACAGGTTGGTTAATTATTATCATAGTATACGTTAAAAGTACCCGAACTTAAAGATAAAGACTTTGATCTAATCACAAGAAACGTCAAGATAACTCTGAGGCAGTGATTCTCAACCAGGGATAAATTTACTCTTTGGGGGTCAAAAAATACATGGCAGGGGGGGTAAATAATTGATGTACTTGATGATTGAATAATAATTGAATTAAATTTCATTTTGTAAAATGTGTGTGTGTGTGAGAGAGAGAGAGAGAATGCTAAGAATGTGTGTGTGTGAGAGAGAGAGAGAATGCTAAGAATGTGTGTGTGTGTGTGTGCCATTTTTGTGCAAAACTTGAATAATATTTTTTTCTGACCTTCTTGTTTGTATGAATTTTTTGTATGGAAGTAAAGGGGGTAAATGGAGAAATACATCAAGCCGAGGGGGTTAATGATGGAGGAAAAGTTGAGAATCCCTGCTCTAAGGCATGTATAGATCAACAGTTTATGTAAGACAAGAAACCATAAAATAGAAATTAAGATACGTATATATATCAGTTAATGATCCAAACCATAAAAAATCCTTAATACAGGATCTTGGGTTTATAAGATCTGTATTTGATCTAACCATAAGAAACATTAAGACGGAATCTAAGGCATCTATACATCAGCACAGTATATATAACCAACGTATAGATCAGTAATTGATCTAATCATACTAATCATCAAGACATAATGTAAGGTATAGATTAGTAATTGATCTAATCATACTACTCTTCAAGATGTAATGTAAGGTATAGCCTAGTAATTGATCTAATCATACTAATCCTCAAGACGGAATCTAAGGCATCTATACATCAGCACAATATATATAACCAACGTATAGATCAGTAATTGATCTAATCATATTACTCTTCAAGACATAATGTACGGTACAGATTAGTAATTGATCTAATTATACCAATCCTCAAGACATAATGTAAGGTATAGATTAGTGATTGATCTAATCATACTAATCCTCAAGACATAATGTAAGGTATAGATTAGTAATTGATCTAATCATACTAATCCTCAAGACATGGTGTAAGGTATAGATTAGTAATTGATCTAATCATGCTAATCCTCAAGACATAGTGTAAGGTATAGATTAGTAATTGATCTAATCATACTAATCTTTAAGACGTAACGCAAGATATTGATCAGCAATGCTAACAAAGAAGCAAAGATAAGGTTATCAGTATTTGATCTAACAACAAGAAAAATTTAGATATAAATCTAAGTCAGGTATCGATCAATAATTAATCTGATACATACATATAAGGTATCTGTAAATTAGTAATTGATCTAAGTATAGGAAAACGTAAGTGACGATCTAAGTATAGGAAAACGTAAGTGGCAATCTAAGTTATGTATAGATTAATGTTACAACAAGAAACGTTAATTCAGAACGTAAAGTGTACTTAAATTGACCAAACGAAGGAGGACGGACGTTATTTTTTACCCCTCTGTGTGTTTGTCACCAAGATTTCTCAAAAACTGATGAACGGATGAGGACGAAAGATGGTACACATTTGTACTATAACCCAACTTAGAAGTCATTAGTTTTTAGAGGATCAAAGCCAAAGGTCATGGTCACAACAAGGTCACGAAAATAAAAAACAATCCCTATCTGTTAAGGTAGGGACCGATTTTTCACACTATTTTTGCTCTGTAACTCAGTTAAAAATGATCGGATTTTGATGAAACTTGGTGGACATATGTGGAATATTATTCCTCATTGTCCTGTCAAAAATGGTTTGTGTTCGTTGATTATGACGAACATATGGACACACGGATACATTTTCATATTTATATGGGCCGAATATGATACACGCTGCATGGCAGAGATATTAGCTCTACTAAATGTTGTGTTAGACCGTGTTGGAGAGTAGAAAGACTTTTAATACACACTTACCCACTGTTGTATTAGACCGTGTTGGAGAGTAGAAAGACTTTTAATACACACTTACCCACTGTTGTATTAGACCGTGTTGGAAAGTAGAAAGACTTTTAATACACACTTACCCACTGTTGTATTAGACCGTGTTGGAGAGTAGAAAGACTTTTAATACACAGTTACCCACTGTTGTATTAGACCGTGTTGGAGAGTAGAAAGACTTTTAATACACACTTACCCACTGTTGTATTAGACCGTGTTGGAGTATAGAAAGACTTCTAATACACACTTACCCACTGTTGTATTAGACTGGTTGGAGAGTAGAAAGACTTTTAATACACAATTACCCAATGTTGTATTAGACCGTGTTGGAGAGTAGAAAGGACTTTTAATACACATTTACCCACTGTTGTATTAGACCGTGTTGGAGAGTAGAAAGACTTCTAATACACACACTTACCCACTGTTGTATTAGACCGTGTTGGAGAGTAGAAAGACTTTTAATACACACTTACCCACTGTTGTTTTAGACCGTGTTGGAGAGTATAAAGACTTTTAATACACACTTACCCACTGTTGTATTAGACCGTGTTGGAGAATAGAAACACTTTTAATACACACTTACCCACTGTTGTATTAGACCGTGTTGGAGAGTAGAAAGACTTTTAATATTGTCTTACACACTTACCCACTGTTGTATTAGACCGTGTTGGAGAGTAGAAAGTATTCTAATATTGTCTTACACACTTACCCACTGTTGTATTAGACCGTGTTGGAGAGTAGAAAGTATTCTAATATTGTCTTACACATTGGGTTGTATTAGATCAACTACTGGTGAAGGAGACCATGCTGGATTGTATTAGATTAACCACTGGTGAAGGTGAACATGCTGGGTTGTAGGAGATCAACCACTGGTGAAGGTGACCATGCTGGGTTGTACGAGATCAACCACTGGCGAAGGAGACCATGCTGGGTTGTAGGAGATTAACTCCTGGAGAAGAAGACCATGCTGGAGTGTAGAAGATTAACTCATTAACTCCTGGAGAAGAAGACCATGTTGGAGTGTAGAAGATTAACTCATTAACTCCTGGAGAAGAAGACCATGCTGGAGTGTAGAAGATTAACTCATTAACTCCTGGAGAAGGTGACCATGCTGGGTTGCAGGAGATTAACTCCAGGTGAAGAAGACCATGCTGGGTTGTAGGAGATTATCTGAAAATGTTTAGTAGATGCTAATCAATGGATATTTTGGATAAAGACTTAAATGAGTTCCTTGATTGCTTCGATCTTATCTACACATAAACTATTATATAATACTACAATATGTATTCTGATATTGGTCCCTGACCCTGGAACATTGGTAATAATATACATAGTGGTAGTAACACAAACACGTGTTTTTCTATGTGTATTCTGATATTGGTCCCTGATCCTAGAACATTGGTAATAATATATACAGTGGTAGTAACACAAACACGTGTTTTTCTATGTGTATTCTGATATTGGTCCCTGATCCTAGAACATTGGTAATAATATACATGGTGGTAGTAACACAAACACGTGTCATTCTATGTGTATTCTGATATTGGTCCCTGATCCTAGAACATTGGTAATAATATATACAATGGTAGTAACACAAACACGTGTTTTTATCAGAATACACATAGATTGGTAATAATATATACAGTAGTAGTAATCATATAATTACATATAATATATTTTGAAGAATGAAGATTATTGTAAAGCATAAATTCAAAGATTGAACGTTTCACATCGTCACTGTTAATATACGATTACGTTTCGTTATTAATTCAAATATATATATATATAAAACAAATAATAAAATACACTAAAATAATACCAAACTTTGCCCAAATAAAAAAAACGGAATTGTTATGAAGAATTCTAGTTCACAAAAGTCAACTAAGTCTTAATATTACTTGTCGAAGTGCCTTTCTTTTTTTCAAAACAATACGTTTATAGAATATTCTGGAATTGTTTAAAGTTGAACATAAGATTGGCTGTGCAACTTGTTTCATTTGACTATTATCCTATATAAGTTGCACTTTCACGTGTGGTTGTTGAACACGGCTCGCTTGCTACTGTTATGCTTCACAAACTAACTGTTGGCGCGTGCTGTTCGAGCTCTGATCCAGCTGGAAAACCGGCAGAATATTAACTTTCGGAGCAGCTGGTGCTTTTTAACTGAAAGAACTAAAGTTAAAAGGCACACTTCAATTTTATATTGATTCATACTATCATCAAGCAACGTCCATTAAGTACTAATTAAAGTTTCCAATACAGACTATAAAGCCTAAGATTTTAATATTCCACTAACAATACATTATGAAATAAAGACCCGCTGGATTATCATTACTACTGTTGGATATTTGAATTTATAAGTATTGGTGGATGAATTTATAATCTTGGTTTGTGTTTCATCAAACGACAGACAACAACTGGTGAAGGTTTATAAATATTGGTGGATGAACTCATAATCTTGGTTTGTGTTTTATCAAACAACATACAACAACTGGTGAAGGTTTATAAATATTGGTGGATGAATTCATAATCGTAGTTTGTGTTTTATCAAACAACAGACAACTGGTGAAGGTTTATAAATATTGGTGGATGAACTCATAATCTTGATTTGTGTTTTATCAAACAACATACAACAACTGTTGAAGGTTTATAAATATTGGTGGATGAATTCATAATCGTAGTTTGTGTTTTATCAAACAACAGACAACTGGTGAAGGTTTATAAATATTGGTGGATGAACTCATAATATTGGTTTGTGTTTTATCAAACAACATACAACAACTGGTGAAGGTTTATAAATATTGGTGGATGAATTCATAATCTTAGTTTGTGTTTTATCAAACAACAGACAACAACTGGTGAAGGTTTAGGTTTGAAATATTGGTGGATCATCTATCTTACTTTGTATTTCGTCAAACAACAGACAACAACTGGTGAAGGTTTATAAATATTGGTGGATAACCTCATAATCTTAGTTTGTGATCTATCAAACAACAGAGAACAACTGGTGAAGGTTTATAAATATTGGTGGATGAACTCATAATATTGGTTTGTATTTCATCAAACAACAGACAACAACTGGTGAAGGTTTAGGTTTGAAATATTGGTGGATCATCTATCTTACTTTGTATTTCGTCAAACAACAGACAACAACTGGTGAAGGTTTATAAATATTGGTGGATGAACTCATAATATTGGTTTGTATTTCATCAAACAACAGACAACAACATTATATCAATAATGGGAGAGAAATCAAGATGGAATTAAACCAGAATATACCAGTAGGTAAATATAATCTTACATAAATATTGGAGTAATGCATTTTTTATGCGTAGGCCAACAGAAGGTTCTGAAACTATAAACAAAAGTTTTAGCTGGTGTGTAACATATTATGGTAAAGAAACAAAGCAAGAACCACACACAGAGCAAAAAAAAAACCTTTGTACTAAAGAATCATTACTGAAACATAACTTGTGATAAGTATACATTCCAAGCATGTACTTAAAATATTCTTTGTAGTAATGAAACATCGCCAAAACATACTTTCTGACAAAGAAACACGCTTTATACCAGAGAATCATTACAAAAAAAAACATATTTTGTACATTTCAATTACAAATTAGTTTAAAAAAATCACCTTTTTTACCAAAGTAACAGCAATAACACATGTTGTAGAAAAGAATTAATGAGAGCACACATCATATTCAGGTACAACATTGTAGAGACATACTACGATACCCGTGGCTGATACACTACAGATAAAACAAATAACACACGTACTGCTAAAAACAAACATTGTTACCACGTATCTAGTACTATACAAACATTGTAACCACGTATCTAGTACTGCACAAACATTGTAACCACGTATCTAGTGCTAAACAAACATTGTAACCACGTATCTAGTACTAAACAAACATTGTAACCACGTATCTAGTACTGCACAAACATTGTAACCACGTATCTAGTACTGCACAAACATTGTAACCACGTATCTAGTACTAAACAAACATTGTAACCACGTATCTAGTGATAAACAAACATTGTTACCACGTATCTAGTACTAAACAAACATTGTAACCACATATCTAGTACTATACAAACATTGTTACCACGTATCTAGTACTAAACAAACATTGTAACCACGTATCTAGTACTAAACAAACATTGTAACCACGTATCTAGTACTATACAAACATTGTAACCACGTATCTAGTACTAAACAAACATTGTAACCACGTATCTAGTACTAAACAAACATTGTAACCACGTATCTAGTACTAAACAAACATTGTAACCACGTATCTAATACTAAACAAACATTGTAACCACGTATCTAGTACTAAACAAACATTGTAACCACGTATCTAGTACTAAACAAACATTGTACATGTAGAACTTCATAAATATGGCTACAACACTCCAACAGTACAAGTAGAACTTCATAAATATGGCTACAATACTCCAACAGTACAAGTAGAACATCATAAATATGGCTACAATACTCCAACAGTACACGTAGAACTTCATAAATATAGCTACAATACTCCAACAATACACGTAAACTTCATAAATATGGCTACAATACTCCAACAGTACACGTAGAACTGCATAAATATGGCTACAATACTCCAACAGTACAAGTTCAACTTCATAAATATGGCTACAATACTCCAACAGTACACGTAGAACTTCAAAAGTATGGCTACAATACTCCAACAGTACAAGTTCAACTTCATAAATATGGCTACAATACTCCAACAGTACACGTAGAACTGTCTAGGATTCTCATAGAAATGAAAGCCACCCATGATAGAAATTTCTTGAGTTTCTTGCAATCGTTGAGCGAAAGAAGGGAAGTTACCTTTATAATGAAGGGGTTGTCTCATTATTTCTCAATGTTTCCTTTGCTTCTTATTTTAATGGCATCCTACCGTCACCAAGTTTTCCTTTCATTGTGGTTGCTTTGTTATATTCTTCTTTCACAGACGTCTATACGAGTACTGCATACCTTAAATGGCTTCCACTGTTTGTAGTGATTACCTTAAAATAGCAGGACATAAGCAGTTAAGTATAACAGTTTAGTAGAGCTACGTCTGGCGACTTGACAGGTTTGTGGTCAGCTGAGTGGACTATGGTTCCAGTTTAATGTGTTGTCTTTCATTAAAACACCTATTGAGTTCGCGGTATGTCGTGAACTTCAAACCTTTGTTTGTATGTTGTTGTCTTGTTAATGTATCGGGCGATATGGCTTTTGGAGTCGGAGGGTTCTTTTTCGTTGCAATGGCCTTTACTTTGAGAATGAAAATACTACTCAGAATTGAAATTGGATTGCGATTTCAGAGCCCTCTGCTGTGCGAGTTTCTCTACTTCCATGGAGATAACTTAAAGCTCCCTTTTTTGAAATATTTCCCATCATTCTTCATTGTTTAACAATGTCGCTATAGAAACACCCTTCCTCATTTAGGGTTATCACACAATCCTTCAACTATTAGTCTACTTGTGTCTCCAAATCATGGTCAGGAATTTGTTATTGTCCAAATATTTAGGCCTAAGCATGTTTCCCATGACGTAACTTGCGTTAACATCTACTGCACAGCATCTTCCTTAATTTCAAATAACTAAAGTTTATTTTTTAGGCAAGATATTTTAATTTTAAGAACCTCAAAACAATTCCCTAAGAATGCCAATGAAAGTGGCGTATTTTTGTTGAAATTAATATTCAAAACGTTCAATATTTTGAACTTCAGCACGTTCAGTAATTATTCAGTCAATGTATACATATATAGAATCTCCCTAACGGTAGTTAAGGAGCTGGTACGATTTTAGTAAACTATATTGTTCGAATGTTGGTGTAACCAGAAGTTAAAATTCGCTCTTCAAAACGTTCCAGGCTTTTAATGCTGCCACTGTTGACTTAGAGGAAGATAAAAAACATCCTTGCACTATATACAGAGAAAGGAGAGGTTTCCAAGGAAACCAAGTAGGAAAAGAGGCTGAGCTTTTGCATAAATAATTTCAAAACTATGAACATGTAATCAATAAAACACTATCACCATAGCGTGTGTTTGAGTACTGTTAAGAAGTCAATGTTCTTCCTTTAAGTTTTGTTAAAACTATGAACATGTAATCAATAAAACACTATCACCATAGCGTGTGTTTGAGTACTGTTAAGAAGTCAATGTTCTTCCTTTAAGTTTTGTTAAAACTATGAACATTTAATCAATAAAACACTACCACTATATCAAGAGTTTGGGTACTGTTAAGAATACAATGTTCTTCCCTGCCAGTTTTGTTAAAACTATGAACATGTAATCAATAAAACACTACTACTATATCAAGAGTTTGAGTACTGTTAAGAAGTCAATGTTATTCCTTGCCAGTTTTCTTTTTAAAAATGCTCTCAAAGTCGACATTCTTTCGGGTAATTATAAAATAAAAAAAGAAGTCTTCCTTATGTGCAGAAAAAACGATTTTTTTTATTTACCTTTATGTTTCTGGACTTTAGAATACAATTTTACAACAACAATCTGACAGCTATGGTTTTTTATCTCCTACATAAATTCTCCTGTTCCCTATTGCTCTTTGTTCCTTCCACCCCCGAGCTGTTTATACCGTGTGTCTTGAAAGACATCCGGTCGCTTTCGTCTGCTTCAAGGTAATATTCCTAATCGTGTTTATATGTGAGCAAACAAACCTTTTTTTTTTCTACAGAGAGCCTATATATAAAGTCATTATACTCTGGGTTTTTACCTTTGGGCATCTTTGCACTCAATGAAAGATTTTAGTTTGTATGGCTGACGCTCTTTCAAGTCTGATATTCTCGGACCAGTATGACAGCAGAAAACTGAGTGATGTTTCCCTTGCGGGAAGAATCGTCTCAACCCTAATGTCATCGTCTCCCAACGAGTTTCCTCCTGATAGCACGTGCAGCAAATAAGAAAATGGAAAGGGAATACAGATTGTGTCTATTAATGGAAATTGTAAGTTTTTATCTCACCCCTTTCCTCCTTAATGAGGCAACCCATCCAGTATAGCTTTTTACCTTGTGTGTAAAACTGACACTGGATATTGAGGGAGGAAGCACTTCATGAATCTCATTTCCAACTAAAAACAAAAGAAAGTTTTTTGTTTTACTTTTCTCATGTGATGGAGTGTAATCACCGTGTAATAAAGTCGATTTTTTTCCCACTTTTTATTAGTCTTTATTGTTAATTCAGCACGTTTCCGTTCTATAAAATAAGGAAAACGAACCTATTATTACTTAGTCCTCATTGTTATCATATCAAACGGATGCCAGTTTTATAATGTGGCTTCTGATCCTGCCCCCTAGTGGCACAGCAGTATGTCTGCGGTTTCATACCCGTGGTAGGCAGAGCACAGATAGCCCTTTGTGTAGCTTTCTGCTTAATAACAAAGAACAACAAAGATCTTAAACGATTTTAGATACAAATTTTCATTCATAAATACCGCGTTAAATCTACAATAGTAATTTAACTTTCGAAAGAACCATCGGATCTTATTGGAAAATGCGCTAAAACTCTCTATGTAGAGATGGCACGGATGGCAGCAGTACAAAAGTCATCTGGATTTTCTTCTCTACAGATCATCAGAAGCTAGATATGAAGAGCTACCTTACATAGTCGCTCTATCTCCGGTGTATATGTCGCTTTTCAGCTATCCAGAGCGTCCCAAAGTCGAAAACTGGCAGATAGCCAAAAAGCGAGATTTCTTATTTTCGTTCATCATCATCTTTCTTCAACAGGCCTAGCACCTACCTAGTTCTAGCAGTAACTATAATTTTATCATTATTTGGCAGAGCAAAACAGTCTTCACGATCTTTGAATACCTATTTTATTATTGTTACGTCTCCGTTCGTTAGTTAATTTTCCGTAAATTCGTTCCGACGAAACTTTAGCGACACAAGTCCTTTCTTAAATAAAACTGGTTTATTCTTTCGGAATACAACTTTGCAATACACTTAATTTGAACAGTCGCGCTATAAGAAACGCTATAATTCACAACGAACGTCTCACGTGCTCGACTCAAAAATACTCTGTCCGCAGTTCAATAACATACATTGTTGCCGTCACATCTATTACACTAACCATAGTAAATATTATGTAAATACACATCTGTTACACTAACCATAGTAAATATTATGTAAATACACATCTGTTACACTAACCATAGTAAA
>NW_013670477.1:20756-23174 GCF_000517525.1 Limulus polyphemus | reverse complement strand
GTAAATACACATCTGTTACACTAACCATAGAATACATCATGTAAATACACATCTGTTACACTAACCATAGAATACATCATGTAAATACACATCTGTTACACTAACCATAGAATATGTCATTTAAATACACATCTGTTACACTAACCATAGTAAATATTATGTAAATACACATCTGTTACACTAACCATAGAATATGTCATGTAAATACACATCTGTTACACTAACCATAGTAAATATTATGTAAATACACATCTGTTACACTAACCATAGAATACATCATGTAAATACACATCTGTTACACTAACCATAGTAAATATCATGTAAATACACATCTGTTCCACTAAACATAGAATATATCACGTCAATACACATCTGCTACACTAACCATAGAATATATCATGTAAATACACATCTGTTACACTAACAATATAATACATCATGTAAATACACATCTGTTCCACTAAACATAGAATATATCACGTCAATACACATCTGCTGCACTAAACATTGAATATATCATGTAAATACACATCTGCTACACTAAACATTGAATGTATCATGTAAATACACATCTGCTACACTAAACATTGAATATATCATGTAAATTTAAATCTCTTTCATCCAGTTTAGTGTATATTATGTAGATATATATATCATTACAGAAAACAAAATGTCTATATCTAAAGTTCTTAGTCATTGCTCACAAACTATGTTGTGTAAACTATTTATTGAAAGATCACCTGGTGTTTCTATCTTAAGTATGAAGACATCGTATTATGTTGCTTCTTCCTTTTCTTAGTCCTAGGTTTGCTTTCTATCAGAAAGTTAAAAGGTGTTGATACAGGCTTCAAAAAATTCAAAACCTGAAGCTGCCCTAACGTGACACAAATACTGCTAGTTTCGTTAAATAACTGAATGACCTTTGGTGTACTATATCTTCTCGTATAAAACAATACAACTGTCGATACGTCCTCTGTTGACAACTTATTGTAGCTATATGTTAATATAAGTGTTAATACAGGCTTCAAAAAATTCAAAACCTGAAGCTGCCCTAACGTGACACAAATACTGCTGGTTTCGTTAAATAACTGAATGACCTTTGGTGTACTATATCTTCTCGTATAAAACAATACAACTGTCGATACGTCCTCTGTTGACAACTTATTGTAGCTATGTCTGATATGAACTTGTTAATGATAGAGTTAAGTGTTGAGAATTGACCTTATTTGTGTTTCTAAATTCTGAGAAAAATTGTATTATTTTAGGACTAATGTTAGGGCTGTAAATCTTCGTCTAGAACAAAGCAGTTAACTGCTTTCTCTCTCTGATAACAACAACTGGTGGCATCATCAGGTCTAACTATCCTTTCACACATTCGTTAAGACGGAAAGCAGCCCAAACAAACTTGTTCAAACGACTAACAGACAAAACGACACCTTTGGGAAGCTCAAGAGCTTTTCTAATGGTAAGATAAAGAAAGAATACCTGGGTCTAACAGAGAACAGCAAATCGTTAATTATATCCAATGTGTCCTTTGTTACGACTTTCAATTTTTTAGTCGCTACACGATAATACCAAATCTTAGCACATCCAAAAAAATTCTACTGCTTTTAAGTGATCATTAGGAACCTTTCTAACAGTTAATTACATTGTCTACAAAGTGGGTTAAATAACATGTTACAATGTTAATTAGAAATTGTATTCACTAACGTCGTAAAACACGCGAGGTGACAGTTGGGGTTCGTGCAAATGAGACTCGAAAACTACAAAAAATTAGGTTTTACTTTCATTTGTTCGTTCCATCTGAAATCGAGAATTACATAAAAATAGTTTAAGGTCAACATAACAAAAGTTATATAAGGCTTAATGACAAGGAATATACGATGTGGAACTGTGAGCTGGAACTGCTCATAGCTGGACTAATGTAAGCTGGTGTTGCTCATTGCTGGACTAATGTAAAGTTGACTGATAAGAGTCGATACTGCTCCTAATTGGACCGGTAAGAGTTGATACTGTTCATAGTTGGACCGGTAAGAGTTGATACTGTTCATAGTTGGACTGATGACTAATTATTCTGCTCCTACCAGAATTGACAAGAGCTGGTGCTGGTCCTTTCGTAGATGGACTGATGAGAGTTTATTCTTCTCTCAAATGGACTGATAAGAGTTTATTCTTCTCTTAGACAGACTGGTGACAGTTTGTTCTTCTCGTAGATGGACTGATGAGAGTTTATTATTCTCGTAGATGGACTGATGAGTGGTTTTCCTTCTCGTAGATGAACTGATGAGTGTTTTTTCTTCTCGTAGATGAACTGATGAGTGGTTTTTCTTCTCGTAGATGGACTGATGAGTGGTTTTTCTTCTCGTAGATGGACTGATGAGTGGTTTTTCTTCTCGTAGATGGACTGGTGAGTGGTTT
>NW_013670477.1:18284-19934 GCF_000517525.1 Limulus polyphemus | reverse complement strand
TGTCGCTAAAGTTTCGTCGGAACGAAGTTACGGAAAGTTAATTAACAAACAGAGACGTAACAATATAATTTAACCAACAATGTTTGGCTAAGCGTTTAAACAGATTTGTTTAGTTTAAATAACATGATTTATGTTTCAAGAACTCCCTAACCAGTCAAGATGAAAGTCATTCTGTTAACTATTTTGTAACAAATAAAAACTTTATGAAAGGACAATAAACAAGGTTATCATAATGTTAATATATCCTGAAACATTTCCAGTTTTTACAAGTTAGTTAACTCTGCTAACTTATTAGGCTTCAGATACATAAAGATGATAACTTTGTGAGGTCTGATTAGTTTTATTAACTACAATAAACAAGGTTATCATAATGTTAATATATCCTGAAACATTTCCAGTTTTTACAAGTTAGTCAACTCTGCTAACTTATTAGGCTTCAGATACATAAAGATGATAACTTTGTGAGGCCTGATTAGTTTTATTAACTACAATAAACAAGGTTATCATAATGTTAATATATCCTGAAACATTTCTAATTTTTACAAGTTAGTCAACTCTGCTAACTTATTAGGCTTCAGATACATAAAGATGATAACTTTGTGAGGCCTGATTAGTTTTATTAACTACATACTGGTGACATCTTTGTGAGGCCTGATTAGTTTTATTAACTACATACTGGTGACATCTTTGTGAGGCCTGATTAGTTTTATTAACTACATACTGGTGACATCTTTGTGAAGCCTGAAAAGTTTTATTAGCTACATACTGGTGATGTCTATTTGAAGCCTGATAACTTTTATTAGCTACATACTGGTGACATCTTTGTGAAGCCATATACGTTTTATTAGTTACATGCTGGTGACATCTTTTTGAAGTCGGATAAGTTTTATTAGCTACATACTGGTGACATCCTTGTGAAGCTTGAGAAGTTTTATTAGCTACATACTGGTGATGTCTTTTTGAAGCCATACAAGTTTTATTAGGTACGTATTGGTAACATCTTTGTGAAGCCTGTTAAGTTTTATTAAGTACGTATTGGTAGCATCTTTGTGAAGCCTTATCAGTATTAGTATGTACATATTGGTGACATCTTTGTGAAGCCTGATAAGTTTTATCAGGCACATACTGGTGAAATCTTTGTGAAGCCTGATAAGTTTTATTAGCTCCGTATTGGTAACTTTTATCTGAGCTGTGTTCCTCTTTATTACGTTCGTGTTGGTTTAACAACTTTCATAAAGTACTTTTCATATTTTTAACTTCTTCTTTAGGGTGTTGTGCGTTTTAAACTGTTTTATGGGTGAGATATCCTAGGTGCGATGGATGTAAGATCAGAGCCCCTTGCTTCTTTCTTTGTTCACCACAATAGTAAATGTGGTACCTTTATCAACAACCAGAAACCCTCCTGATACTCAAATCCTTTGTAATTGTTCACCACAGTATTAAACGTGGTACCTTTACCAACAACCAGAAACCCTCCTGATACTCAAATCCTTTGTAATTGTTCACCACAGTATTAAACGTGGTTCCTTTATCAACAACCAGAAACCCTCTAGATACTACAATACCTTTAGTAATTGTTCAACACAGTATTAATGTGGTTCCTTACGACCAGAAACCCTCCTAGAGTACTCAAATCCTTGTAATTGTTTA
>NW_013670477.1:14607-18263 GCF_000517525.1 Limulus polyphemus | reverse complement strand
AAGATCAGAGCCCCTTGACTTTCTTTCTTTGTTCACCAACAATAGTAAATGTGGTAACCTTTATCCTAACAACCAGAAACCCTCCTGATACTACAAATCCTTTGTAATTGTTTACCACAATAGTAAATGTGGTATCTTTATCAACAACCAGAAACCCTCCTGATACTCAAATCCTCTGTAATTGTTCACCACAATAGTAAATGTGGTACCTTTATCAACAACCAGAAACCCTCCTGATACTCAAATCCTTTGTAATTGTTCACCACAATAGTAAATGTGGAACCTTTATCAACAACCAGAAACCCTCCTGATACTCAAATCCTTTGTAATTGTTCACTACAGTATTAAACGTGGTTCCTTTACCAACAACCAGAAACCCTCCTGATACTCAAATCCTTTGTAATTGTTTACCACAATAGTAAATGTGGTATCTTTATCAACAACCAGAAACCCTCCTGATACTCAAATCCTTTGTAATTGTTCACCACAGTATTAAACGTGGTACCTTTATCAAGAACCAGAAACCCTCCGGATACTCAAATCCTTTGTAATTCGTGGCTTGGACGCAACCATCCGAGAAAAGGATAGCTTCTAGACTTCGACTTCCGTCTAAGGACAGAAACATTGAACTGGTTTAGTCGTTCAATTGAAACTAATCTACTACTGTCGTTTCCACGACCAACTTACACACTTGTCTGTTTCAAGCTAGAATAAGACTTCAGTATTTCCTAATTAACATCGCATTCTTACCAGTGAAGAGTTCATTCTATCCGTTCATTGAACTAAAAAAATGGAAGTAAATTTTTTCCTAACTGCAACCTTTCATTATAAATACAAAAGCTTAATTTGTCTTGTAACAGAATGTCGATGTGTAGAGATGTTTGGGTATTTTCCATGCACGTTTCTTCAATACAAATAATCATTATGAAGAAAAACAGACGACCAGCCTGCCATTGACTTTAAGAATACATACTCAAGTGTTAATTCATAATTAACAAGAATTGAATTAGGTAAAGATGTACACGTGTTTCTTATTACTAGCAGTGGAGTTATGTAAAACCTTTTCCCGGGTATGATTGCTAGTATAAGAATTCAAGATAAACTTAAATTGATAATAATTGCGGATATTAAAATTAAATATAGTTTGTTTGTTTTTTGTTTTTTTTTAATTTCGCGCAAAGCTACACGAGGGCTATCTGCGCTAGCCGTCCCTAATTTAACAGTGTAAGACTAGAGGGAAGGCAGCTAGTCATCACCACCCACCGCCAACTCTTGGGCTACTCTTTTACCAACGAATAGTGGGATTGACCGTCACATTATAACGTCTCCACGGCTGAAAGGGCGAGCATGTTTGGTGTGACGGGGATTCGAACCCGCAACCCTCAGATTGCGAGTCGAGCGCCCTAACCACCTGGCCATGCCGGGCCCATTAAATATAAACCATGATGAAAGAATTAGCACGAAGTTTTATCATAAAATCAACTAATTTTTAAAGATTTAATCGACTTTACTCAGTAAAAACGGTTTGCTGGTTGTAGTTAGTAACATTAAAATTTAGTAAAGACTTTATGATTATCACTTATTAAATTGAGTAAAAACGTTTGGGTAACTGAGATAACAAGTTTTGTTCGGAAACTATGTTAGTTTTAGGTACACACTAACTGAGTATTTAAATGTTATAGACAATTTTGTTAAACCTAAAAGTTCAGATACCGTTATCTATATGTTTGTTTAACGTTTAACGTTAGGTACACACTAACTGAGTATTTAAATGTTATAGAGTCGGGATACTGTATGTTATAGGTTAAAATCTGTTCCTACGTGTTATAGACAATTTTGTTAAACCTAAAAGTTCAGATACCGTTATCTATATGTTTGTTTAACGTATAATTATCTAAATCTTGTGTAATACATAGTAAGTTAAACTGTTAGTCTGTACGTTAAAGAGTTAAAATACAGTTTGTTATATATTTGTTTAACGTTTAATTATCTAAATCTCATAATTATTTATAAACTGTTAGTCTTAGTGTGTTATGCAACGAGAATATCTGTTTTTTCTCGAAACACCTTCTTTATTTTAAGCCCTTTCGGGATATTAGTATAATATATATGTTTTCATCAATGAAAATCAAGAAATGCTTTTTTAAATGTATCGATTAAAACTCTACGCTTAACTCTACGTATTGCACGTTCAAAGTGTATTAAATATTAATTACTACCTTACTTTCACGGTAGAATTAAAATATTATAAATGAGATTAAAAACAAATATCTAAAAACGCGATATTCTTTGATGCGATACAACAGTTTAATTAGGCATCACAAAATCTGACTTTGATTATCATAAAACTCCCCACTTTTGGTATATTAACATGTGAAACTAGTTTTTTGTCGTAGACCAGACTCAAAAAGACATCCTGCTTTCATAGTGATTCTTAGTCTGATAACGTTATGTGGCGTCGTCAGTAACTCAGTATGACGTCATGTTTAACCCAGATAACCTGAAAATAAACTTAGCAGAAATACAGTTGGATTTTATTAACTCAGATGTCTAAAAGTTAGAGTATGAGGCTGTCTATTAAAAGGTCAAAGGTTCAAGTTGTGATTTGCTGTTGAACACTTAACACTCCCAGCGATGGATACCTCTAGCTGGTAACCTAGCAATTCCCTATTAAGGTTAGACATCGCAAGATAAATAAAAGTTTAATGTTAACCCATTTATTCTATGTGTCATAAAGTGCCGCTCAGGTTTCTTATTAGATGTAAGGAACATGACTGAAGTTGAGATAGGTGATAAAGCGACCGGCCTTTGGCCAGTTTCTAAGAACTTAGGGGATTAAAGTACCATAAATCATTAGAAAACAACTGGAGTGAGGGGGTGTAGGCGCCGCCTTTCTAAGTCACTCTATTGTTGTGAAACGTTATAGTCATATGTACAGAAAACACGTGCAATCCTAGAAAGAAAGTGACTGGTTCAGCATGAATTCGAGAAAGGGATACAAAAGACAAGAGTTCAACGAAGGAATGAAGAAGAAGAAGACCGGGAGATGTGAGAGGGAACGAATAAACCGAGAGAGGCGAAAGAAGAAAATAATATACTGACAGTGGGAAACAAACTCTGTTTTTGAAGCTATATGTTATTGATTTTCTTTAATAAACAGCAGTTTGTGATGTTTATATTAGTGTGAGTCAATTCCGGACAGGAATAAATACAACCTAAATAAAGTTAACGGACATGGGAAGGGAAAACGAAATGCAAACATCGCATTACCCTAACAATGTTGAAAATACCAAGTATAAACTAGCATAAACCTTATAGATGTCTTACATTTATGTTGTATAAAAAACATAATTAGTTGTACCTAATGTTGTAAAATTAGTATTTCAAAAGGGTTTAATTTATCCTTTCTTTAGTTTCACACAAAGTCAAGATATAAATATATTAAAATCTTTTCTTGAAATTTGGGATGTCACAGTTTAATGAGTAATTATTACTTGAAGATAGCTTTTATATGCGGAAACATCTGTTAGCCGAGTTCTTGCACAGATCTTAAAATATAACTGCATCAAAATTTGGTCCCAACAAGTGTCCTGTTTACCTAAAACTATCATGGATTTCAACAAAATTTGAAAAACAATTGAAAACGGCCATTACTA
>NW_013670477.1:12253-13913 GCF_000517525.1 Limulus polyphemus | reverse complement strand
TAGTAATGGCCGTTTTCAATTGTTTTTCAAATTTTGTTGAAATCCATGATAGTTTTAGGTAAACAGGACACTTGTTGGGACCAAATTTTGATGCAGTTATATTTTAAGATCTGTGCAAGAACTCGGCTAACAGATGTTTCCGCATATAAAAGCTATCTTCAAGTTTTGTACAACAAAAAACTTTTCAAGTAATCATTACAGCAGGAAACTAGTTATAAATAGGAAATAGACTATTTATTTTGTTATTTCTTAAGCGTACAATGGGCTAACTACGCTATGCTCACTGCAGGTATCGAAACTTGATATCTAGCCCCTCAACTTTACAGTTGAACCACCCTATTTTTTTAAGTAAAATATGCAACGTCACTTATTAGATCACTCCTATTCTCACACTAACGTACAATTATTTCATTGAATTTAATATGTTTTTGCTCATGCAGTTGATTGTTATTTAGAAATAAGTGTATATTAAAAGCAAATATTTTATTCGCTTTTAATATGGTCGAACAATCGATTAAAAATTCCTCAATTTGGACGATATAAATGATGGCACCATCTAGGGACGAAATAACGAACTATGCTTTAAGTCGCTATCTAACGACGAAAATATATTGAATTACGTCGCAGCCTCAAACGGGGATGAAATGATAAAAATAATTTGTTGCATCCGTTGTCAAATACAGAACAACTGAATAGTTTCTGAATTCCACTAATAATTTATCATCATACAATTAGCAAAAAAAAGTGAGTCTCTTAAGCTCAATATCTTAAGACCTTGAAAGACTGATTGGGAATTAATTATCATCCAGTCACATCACGCATCTTGTTCTTGAGAAATCTTTCACTTGGCTGAGTAAAAAAAAATCAATTCATGGTAGGTTAGCAAGTTATTAGGTTCCTTTTATTAAGTCAGACTCAAGGGGAGTAACTTAATGAACATATTTCACCTAGATTCCCAAAATTTGAGAATATATTAAAAACAATTAACTTATATAAGCCAATAATTTTATACACGATTAAAAACGAATTACGTATCCAGTTGAGCAGGGTGTGACCTAGTGACTAGTATAATCAGGCTTCACGATTCGAATCTCGTTTTTTGCAAACATGTGTTTAAAACTTGGGGCTTGTGGGTGCTTTATAAGACCGTAGTCGGTTGAGCTTTTCTTTGTATGAATCTATCTATGCCTTATTATAAATTTTAATCGAAAATTTTTATTATTTATATAATATTAAATGTTGTTATCATTTAAAGGTCGTATAAAAGAAAAATCATTTTTACATTAACTTGATATCGTAGGAAGCATTTGATAATAATTACAATAATTCAGAAAAAAAATTACATTTACTCCACCTAAGATGTATTAGTAGAAAGTAGTTTATAATTTAATTAAGATAATTCGGAAAAAGGCTAATGTTTCTTCATCTAAATATAGTTAGAAATACTCATAATAAGCACTTTCATTTGTTTGTAGTTAAACATATATCTACACAATGGGCTATCTGTGCTGTGCCTACCATGGCTACCGAAACCACTAAAACACTAGAGGCAGTACTTTCAAAATTATAATAGTTCGTAAAAGCTATAAGTTTTTACCTATCTATATATATATATATATATATATATATATATATATGTTAGTAGGTTAGTGTTCGTATT
>NW_013670477.1:9402-12027 GCF_000517525.1 Limulus polyphemus | reverse complement strand
CCTTATCTATATATATATATATATATATATATATAGTATGAATTATGTCATTAGGGTTGTGTTCATTTATTGAGATGATTTAGAAAATGGTATTATACAGTACCTCTAAACGTACTAACAAAGAGTTCATAATAATTATATTCAGAAAATAGTCCAACTGTATCATGATATATTTCTTGGTATTTATATTCATTAAATAAGATGGTTCAGAAGTTTGCTACATCCGAATGTTTCATAATATATTTCTTGGTATATATTTTTTTTCATTAATTAAGATGATACCGGAATAAAAGGAACGTTTATTACAACTAAATGTATTGGAAACTATTTCGTAATAATTAATTTCGTTCGATAAGATTGTTCACGAACAAAAACTATTATTTATTACATTTAATTATATTAGGAAATATTTCATAATAATTTATTTTGCTTGTTAAGTTTGTTCAAAAATAAAAGCAATATTTAGTTCATTAAATGTACTAGGAAGTGTTTCATAATAATCAATATTATCTGTTAAAATGGTTCAGGAATAAGATTGAAGTTCAGTACACCAAAATATATTAGAAAGTATATCATGATAATTATATTCACTAAGATGGTCCAAGAATAAGGGCAAGGTTTACAACATCTATTTTATTAGGAAATATCTTATAACAATTATATTCATTAATTAAGATGGTTCGTGAACACAAGCAGTTTTTAATATACCTAAATGAAGAATTTAATAATTATTATAACCATTAATTAAGATGGTTCAAAAATAAAACAAATCTTTATTACATCTAAATGAATAATTTAATAATTATTATAACCATTAATTAAGATGGTTCAAAAATAAAACAAATCTTTGTTACATCTAAATGAAGAATTTAATAATTATTATAACCATTAATTAAGATGGTTCAAAAATAAAACAAATCTTTGTTACATCTAAATGAAGAATTTAATAATTATTATAACCATTAATTAAGATGGTTCAAAAATAAAACAAATCTTTATTACACCTAAATGAAGAATTTAACAATTATTATAAGCATTAATTAAGATGATTCAAAAACAAAACAAATCTTTATTACATCTAAATGAAGAATTTAATAATTATTATAACCCTTAATTAAGATGGTTAAAAAAAAAATACAAATCTTTATTACATCTAAATGAAGAATTTAATAATTATTATAAGCATTAATTAAGATGGTTCAAAAATAAAACAAATCTTTATTACACCTAAGTGTGTTAGGAAGTAAGAATTTCCGTCTGTAAGTTATTGACATATATGGAATGTTTCATCCAGGGCCAAGTTTTTCTTCTGTTATCGCGATAATATGTTCTTTTTTTTATTATTACATGTAAGCGGAGTTTTATCGGATCTTAACAGTCGTTAGCATTAAAGATTTGTTCGTTACGGTAAATATCATCAATCACCCTCTTTCTCGTTGTAGAAAGATTGACCAATCGTCTCTTAAGATAAGAAGCTTTGATTTTCCATTGTCGATTATTTCGACAAGGATCCAGGGTGATGGTTGGACTGACGTCTATAAGTTATTCAAATTCGTTCGATAATTCTCTGTTAGTAAACCATTCCTTTCAGAACTTTATTTCGTCTAATATAAGTATAGACATTTTTCCGATGAAGTAATTGACTTCAATCATCCGGGACTAGACGTTATATGTGTTTCTATAAATACCTAACAGTAGTATGAATTATTCATTGTTTGATGAGAATGTTTAAATAAATGAGAGCCTGAATCAAATAAATAATATATATATATACATAAATACTAATGCATAATACTAGCAAAACTGATTACAAATCAATAAATAATCTTAGACCCTTAGGATCTGTTCAACTAAATGTAGGAAGATTTTTTTCAGTCTGAATTTCAACCTGTTTATATACTTAGTATTCCCCTACTTTAGAAGGTGTGATGGATATAATGATATCAATTGCACTACAACTGCTCAACTATCGGTTAGTTCTAGCAACTTTACTAAAGTCCAATTATCCCCTTTATCAGGAAGTTACTTTAAAAACCTATTTACTTTGTCTGGTTGATTTGGTCTTGTCAATTCCTTCCTAAAGTAGCTGTTGGTCATGTGATGAAATCTGTTCTTATCACAATGAGTGGAATGACCATGAGGTCAAAATACTTGTAGATGGAAATACACACAAGGATTAGATATATCAGGTAAGAGATCCTGAACCGTAACATTACTTTCATCTATACTCTATATAGCAAGGATTAAATAAATCTAGTTGGAATCCTGAGTAGTAGCTCTACTATGATCCATTTTCTATATAACAATGATTAAGTACATCTGATTGAGATCCTCGATAATAATTATACTATGATACATGTTCTATATAACAAGAATTAGATACATCTAATTACGATCCTGAGTGGTAACTCTACTATCATATATGTTCTATGTAACGAAAACTATATAACAATCGTTAGATAAATCTTATTGGAGATCCTGAGTAGTAACCCTGCTATGATCCATCTTCTATCTTAATTTGATAAATCAGTGAAGAAAACGTCATCTTTGACTTCCAGCAACTCAGGTTTAAATGTTAAAATTCATAAATAAACCACACGAATAAGTATATTCACGTAGTTTTAG
>NW_013670477.1:6299-8556 GCF_000517525.1 Limulus polyphemus | reverse complement strand
TTCTATATAACAAAGATGGATCATAGCAGGGTTACTACTCAGGATCTCAACTAGACGTATCTAATCCCTTAATTTGATAAATCAGTGAAGAAAACGTCATCTTTGACTTCCAGCAACTCAGGTTTAAATGTTAAAATTCATAAATAAACCACACGAATAAGTATATTCACGTAGTTTTAGTAGCTGAATCTTCTTTTAATTTAACCACTTCTATATATTTCCGATTCAATGTATTTCTATTCTGACACTTATTGGATGAACATCATTTGTCTTGATTATGGATCTACCTTAAAGCAACCAGCTGCTTCGTGCTTAGGTGACAGCTAACCCTGATTGGCTTGTAGTATGAACATCGGATGAATGTGTTTAAAATGGAGGCAGCATACAGAGTGAAGTAGAAATACAGGCTTTAAAAAAGAATGGACCACATGGGTTGGAAAGTATCCAGTCGACGTCGTTGACTTCTAAAATCTATACACTGCTCTTGATTCCTTACACATTAGAAGTCTTGATGGGTTTTAGCTGTTATCAGGCTTGGCACTACTAACGCTTCGATAACCATTATTGAGAGGTATCACATTCCACTGATGAAAGAAACACTTGAAACGCAGCTATGTAAATCGATAATCAAGATCCGGAACCTTCTAGAAAGGATTTCAGACTCCACATTGTTCTGTCTTGTTTAATACTTAATTCCTACGCATACATCCATCAAAGAAATAGTGCAAAAAAATGAATTTGTCTTGCTAATTCTTTCCACAATTGTTCTTAGAGGTAAGTACAGTTGAAATAAAAGTAGCATTCCATCATGACAAGAGGGACGACGCTGTTTTTCATTTCACGTGACTTCTTTGTTGATGTACAGCGTGAAACGTAGGCATCGCTACGTGAAGCATGATTTTACGTATAGACAAGTCTTGATGGAACTTCTAATGTTTCATGGAACAGGTCAGTCAAATAAGAGTGTCACAAAAGACAAAATAAAACATGCGCTCTGAGTAAAACATCCTTAGAAGCTCTATTAAGTTATTATTAAATCCAAATTTTGCATTCCATAGGCTTTATCTAATTATTGTTATTATTATTAAAAACAAGGCAACTGGGCATGACCCAATAGTTAGCGTATCGGCCCGTGTTCCCTACCCCTCTACACCCACATCAAAAATCGCTCTGTGCACTTTGGGGCAGCGAGTGTGTTATAAGAGTGACAGTAAAAATCTCAGCATTCGATTTAAATTAAAAGGGTGTCTCAAGAATTGGAGGCGGACGGTATTTACTAGCTGCCTCTCCTAACATTTAGGGACAACAAATGCAGGAAGCTCTCATATAGCCTTGCGCGTAATTCTGAAACAAACAATATTATTATCAACTCCAAATGCAACATTTCAGAAGCTTTAAATTCAATTCCATGTCCATCTGTCAAGAAAACTTAAGACATTGTTATTATTCTTAAATAGAAATCTAACGAAATAAGAGTTAGGCCCGGCATGGCCAGGTGGTTACGACACTCGACTCGCAATCTGAGGGTCGCGGGTTCGAATCCCCGTCCCACCAAATATGCTCGCCCGTTCAGCCGTGGGGGCGTTATAATGTGACGGTCAATCCCACTATTCGTTGGTAAAAGAGTAGCCCAAAAGTTGGCAGTGGGTGGTAATGACTAGCTGCCTTCCCTCTAGTCTTACACTGCTAAATTAGGGACGGCTAGCGCAGATAGCCCTCGTGTAGTTTTGCGCGAAATTCAAAAACAAACAAACAAACCATAAGAGTTAAGATATTGTTGTTAACATTTAATCCAAAAGAAACCAATTAGAAAACTTTAAATTATTTTGATTATTATAAAGTTCAAGCTGGACATTTCAGAAGCTTTCAAACTTATAATCCAAAAGTGTTTTACATTGTAAACATGAAAAACTTCTGACGAACTACAGCCAGTGTCGAAGTTCGTTTTATCGCCGCAAATGAAAGACCTTGTACGAAGAACAAGTCAGACATTGAATTATTGCCCAGTTTTTTACAAGCTATGATTGAAATACTAATATTAATAATAATACACACAATTAGTCCATTAATTTGTCACTATTGTTTCCCATACGGATAACCATAAAAAACTAAAAATGTTCAATAATCTATAGTGATAAATTTAACCATATTTAATTATATATATATATACTGATAACTATGGAGAGTCTTCAACCATATTTAATTATATATATATACTGATAACTATGAAGAGTCTTCAACCATATTTAATTATATA
>NW_013670477.1:4185-5355 GCF_000517525.1 Limulus polyphemus | reverse complement strand
TAATAAACTTCAAACATATTTTATTATACATGCTGATAGGCCTGAATAAACTTCAACCATATCTAATTATCGTAGTGATAACCGTAAAAAAAACAAAAAAACTCTCGAATATCTTATTGTCTATACTGATAGCCATAAAGAAACAATATTTAATTATTTCTAAATATATAAAATTCAAACTTTTTAAATTTGCTCCCTATCCAAGGAACTGAGAACTTACTGGAACTTCCAAGTGAAATTTCTCGCGCGTAATTTGCTCCTAACCTTTTTTTCGTTATTGTTTTAAATACGTTTGAAATCAATTTATCACGTCGGAGCTTGAGATTAAATGAGAAGTCTGTAAGCCGTGATCGTAATTTGTCGAACTTCTCTGAAATTAATATATTTTTTTTCAAATTATTGAAGTCTGCATAATTTAGAAGGCAGTATTCCAAGTGCATGGTAAATTAATTCTGTCATTGGCATATAATCTTTAGATAATTTCTGAATTTAATACAACTTGTGTGCTTCCTAAAAATATATCCAACGTTCATCAATTTTTAGCCTTTTTCTCCCTCTCGTACATTTAATTTGAGAAAAGAAAATGCATTTGATATTGTAAGCCTTTTCAATCATACCGCTACAACCGCACAAGAAACTGCACGATCAACGTGCCTGTAGTCACTGACAAACAACCAAAGTAAATCTCTCAACATCGAGTTTTATTGTTAAATTAACTAGATAATTTGATCTCATCGTCTTTTGAACGATTATAACATCAAATGTTTTTCTTTATGTCAGTTTCGAATGATTAGAGCATAAATGAACATTTTTCTAGATATATTTGCCAGCTATACGTCACGTATTGTTACAGTAATACCCACGTTACTTCATCTCAAACTGTTTCATTGAAATATATTAAACGGAGTTATTTATTTTAATAGTGCTCGAATCAAATAAAATAATTACTCTCTACGTGAAAAGAAGCTTCTAGAAAGATCTTCAGGACGACATTCATGACAAATACCCAAGTTCCTTTGAGACTAAATTACTCTGTCCTGTATTTTCTCTTTTTTTTTATGCTACTGACATTCCCTGAGTGTACATTTATAAATCCAAATAGAACTATACGTCCATTGGAATGACGTCAATACTAGTATATTACTTGGTGTAAATGTATTCACGCTAGTG
>NW_013670477.1:0-4164 GCF_000517525.1 Limulus polyphemus | reverse complement strand
TAGTGCTCGAATCAAATAAAATAATTACTCTCTACGTGAAAAGAAGCTTCTAGAAAGATCTTCAGGATGACATTCATGACAAATACCCAAGTTCCTTTGAGACTAAATTACTCTGTCCTGTATTTCCTCTTTTTTTTTATGCTACTGACATTCCCTGAGTGTACAAATAGAACGATACGTCCATTGGAATGACGTCAATACTAGTATATTACTTGGTGTAAATGTATTCACGCTAGTGAATAGTTACTATATTTAGGCTTAATACAAATAAGTTCAAACCTTTTAAACATGAAATATTTAAAGGAAGTAAATTGAAGTAGAAAGGGATTTATATCATTTTATACATAATGAGTTGAAACTATCCGGTGAATCCAAAAAGTATATCTTATTTTTACACATATTAATAACATTCATTTGTTGTTGAAGAGTATAAACAAACAGTAGTTCGCTGATTTATAAACATAGGCTTAATACAAACAGGTTAATCAGGATTTATTCAGAATCACCACAGCTAATCATATCAAGGGTTAGTAATATAATCCACACCTGATTATTTTGATGATTAACGTAAATAACACCATGTTCTTCAACAGTACATTATAAGAACACGAAACAGGTTGATCGATGCTTAAAACAGATAATAAACGGACTTACACAGTACTCAAAAGTTGCTAAGGATCGCCACTCTCTCGTAATAGCTTTATTGGATAAAATTGTTTTTTGAAATAATATTTGTACAGTTGCTTTGTTTGGAACTGCAATTATCAAGTGCTTTTCAGATTGTGTATTGGAGGTAACTTGTGGTTATTTAATCAGACATTCGTAAACCATTACTAAACATTCAAGACACAATTTGTAGCTTTACTGCTTCATTCAGTGCATTTTGATGTCACGCGGGGGCCAATTGAGCATGCAGGAGCTCCCAAGAGGAATAGGGATGCTCCAAAGAGAAGGGTTTCTGCTGCACTAGGAGTTGATCAAGATATAGTTTCTAGACCATGGAATCGCTTTCAAGAGACAGGAAGAGTGGACAGAAAGCGTGGTGGTGATGGTCGGCAAAAGGGGAACAACACATAAGCAGGACCAATAGTTTGTTACCTCAGCAAGTAGAATCGGATCTTGAATGCTACTATCTTCAGAGAAACCTCAGAAAAGCTTCTGGTTACTGTCTCCACTCACACAGTATCTGGCCTGAGAGCAATAAGACCAACAGAGCGAGTTCCAATGAGAGCCAGATACCGACAGCACAGATTTGAATGGTGTAGGCAACATTTGGACTGGACTCAGGCTCTTTGGTCAAATATTCTCTTCACTAACGAGTCCATATACTGCCTAGACTATCGTGATGGACACACTCGTGAACATGACCAGTATGGAGGTGGGGCAGTGATGGTTTAGGGTGATATCAGTCTCACGAGTCACACAGACTTGTACGTCATCCACAATGGAGTTTTGAAAGGAGAAAGGTAGAGCAATGAGATACAGGATGTTTTTGTGAGGCCAAACGTTGAAGCCATAGTTTCAAATTCCATTTTAATGGATGACAATGTCAAACCAAACAGGGTCACGCTGGTAAAGCAGTACCTGGTTGGATGAGGGTATCGAGAGAATGGACTGGCCAGCATGTTCACCTGACCTGAATCCTATCAAACACGCTTGGGCAAGACTGCAGTCTCGTAAAGTGCCAGCCTGGAAAAGCTTGGGATCACTGGCCCAGGGCATAAGAAGATGTTGTCAGACAGTCACGCTTGGGCAAGACTGCAGTCTCGTAAAGTGCCAGCCTGGAAAAGCTTGGGATCACTGGCCCAGGGCATAAGAAGACGTTGTCAGACAGTCACGCTTGGGCAAGACTGCAGTCTCGTAAAGTGCCAGCCTGGAGAAGCTTGGGATCACTGGCCCAGGGCATAAGAAGACGTTGTCAGACAGTCATGAATATGAGAGGAGAACATATCTGGCACGAAGCTAAAAACACAACCCCATTTCCTGAATATGTTAACACTTTTCAATACTAATCTTTATCTTGGGGGTATCCCAAATTCTGGACATTAATTTTGTTATCATGTCTTTATTTTTCTCAAGATCAATTAAAACATAGTTGTCGATAGCAAATATATACACTTTTACATTAGATTTTGTACAAACTCTTTGAAATATTTCTCAATTATCCCGTGATCCTTTGTAGTATGTATAATATCTAGATAATTACCAGAATAACTGACAAAAAAATTAAAAATATCACTAAATTGGAACAACATACATGATAACGAACTACTAATAGCACTTTAAGGTAGGTTTAATCATATTTTAAGCTTGAATTAATCATGCTCATAAAACTTGTTTTCTTTAGCCTTTTGGAAAATATGATCATGAGTAATTATTATCATATATTACATTTGGAGTTTTTCTATTTAACATAAATATTGATAGGCTTGGCATGGCCAGGTGGTTAGGGCGCACAATACTAGCAGTAAAATGTCAAAAGTATGCTGTACACAATACTAACAGCAAACTGTGATAGGGAAAATCGATTAAACATAATAAACAGAAAAATAAGGAAGGAGCTGAGATATTCTGACATTTATAAAGTTAGGAGAGTACAGAGGTAATAAATTTCTAGTATTTAAAATAAGAACAGCTCAAAAGGTTTCTCTTTGTAGTTTGCTGCAAGAAAGACACTGGTGTTGTTATGTGATTAGGCAAATGAAATCAGTTTTTGTTAACACTACAAAACGTTGACTTCCGAATATCGACTGTCTAAGTACCCACAAACCGAAATAAGCCGACACGTTCTTAAGATATCGAATGAAACGTGTGGTTTATCAGAACTAGACTCCGCTTTCCACCTAGTGAAATATTTTGTCAAAAGAGGGCGCAAAAGAAAAATTTAATTACGTGTTGCCATTATTAGATTTCTATCACTTTAGCTACTTTGGAGCTTTCGCATAGTTTGGTCGGAAGAAATAATATTTTCTGTATATGATAATTTTGTCAAAATATTTCTTTTGTTGTCCATAGCTGTGATGAAAATATATGCCCTACAATATGAAGGAATTATCACTATTTTCTGATGAAAGCCAGCTACCTGTGTAGATTATAATCGAAAAATAACTCAGTAATTAGCACAGCTAATTTAATATACACTCAACAATATCTCAGCTTAGAAGATTTAGGTTAGCCCTAATTCGAATACTAAACTAACAGTCCATATCGTTATAATAAATAACATGTAATAAAAACTTATAAAGAATAATAACAAATTAATACAACGAATTATATTAAACACTTTGGTCAATAATGTTTTTGAAACCACGGAGTTTAAACAGGTGTGATGGATAAATTTATACAGTTAAAGCTGGTGCTGCCATCTATACGTCTATTGAATCGGAGCTTACTAAAAAGTTTAACAAAATAATTTTTCTTTGCGCTCATTTCGTTGGTTTATTAAATAGGTGTCTAAATTTTTTCTACATTAAACGAAAGCCTAAGTTTCACGTATAGGACCTGGAAAGTGGGGTTTTTTGTATCAGCATGCATTTCGTTTTTCTTGTTCTTTTGTTTTTCTCTACGACTCCATTTTTGCTCCAGTTTTAACACAAAACTCCTTTACCTTTTTTTTTTTTTTGCTGTTTTATTAATTGGTCATTTTGCTCTTCGAAATCCAACTTCAATCTCATAAAATTACTTGGTTTGTCTTAACATTTAAATTTATTTACATATACATATGTGTTATAGAAAACAAGATGTGGAAAAAAACTTAAACCACAAAAAATTGCTAATGCGAAACAGATGTTTTAATACACACAAGGTTTCGGGCTGAGACGCCATCCCTCTGGTGTCTTTAACCTTTAATGTGACAGAATGTTTGATATCACGAGGATTGCCAAACACAGAACGTTCGAAATTAACATCGTAAAACAGATCTTATGTTATTTTACATTATGATAATATACAAACAATTAAAGAAGAAACTTTTCAAAAAAGGAAGTAAATGTAAAGATGGCTAATATTAATCCTTCAAAAACAAGATGGTAGGGGTGGAATTTGCATCCTCCCTACATCACATCACATAACATTACAGGCACCTCACATAACATCACAGGCACATCACAGGCACATCACATCACATAACATCACAGGCACATCACATCACATAACATCACAGGC
>NW_013670476.1:78876-79991 GCF_000517525.1 Limulus polyphemus | reverse complement strand
CTAAAAAAAAAAACATGTCTCCTCTTTTGAAAATTACGCCAAAATTACCCCCTAAATATATCAGAACACCTTTTTTTAAAGATGTTTTCTCTTAAGAGGATGGGCTAAATCAATAGCAATATTCTATTTACAGTGTAAAACAAAGTTTCTCTTTCATTTGGTTTTAGGTTTTTATTATATGCAATTATCTTGTGGACACCAGTGTAAATATTTTTGATAGAAGAGGATCACGTATTATTGGTGCAACGAATTAAAAAAAAAGACCCCAAACTCGAGTGCTTTCGAATAGTTGACATTTTTTTTCTTTTGAGGTCACCGATAGAGGGCTAGCTGTATCCGAGCCTACTAAGCCTAAGTTGAGGTTGGGTATTTGCTCTAATGAATACTGGTTGCTAGTAAATTAGATGAAAATGTCAGTTAAGGGCATACACCTATTGCTATTCGTTTTTGTCTGTCGTGCTTGTAAGTTGGTTTACACAATCTACAGCTAATAATGCACACCTGCGTGTTACCCAATTGTCTCGACCAGAGGCAATCCATAAAGACCAAACAAATACTTCACGTACGTCAGCAGTATAAAAATTCATAAAATATCCTAAAGTGCTCTAGGGACAAGCGGCCTGATTATCATTCAGTTGTACTACACAAAATGAGTTGTGGTACAGCTTTGCTTGGGGCAATCCAACACACACTTTATAAACAAAGCGGTGTAGTGTTATTGTTCCATATGAAACATTATGTAAGTATATACACTTTCAGGTCACTATATGAGTAAACGATGTTCCATTGTCTTTCTTGTACAATACGAGTTATTAACTTCATTTATATTCTCACTTATAATACAAACATAAGAAACATGAACATTATGAGGAAATTATTAAAGTAACAAAGATGACTACTGGTGATTACTGGGAAAGATACGGATACTGTATATCAATAAAAACTGTTATGGTGGAGCTTAACAATTATAGTGAAATAACACTAACAAGGACTGTCTTACATTAACACAACAATTATAGTGAAATAACACTAACAAGGACTGTCTTACATTAACACAACAATTATAGTGAAATAACACTAACAAGGACTGTCTTACATTAACACAACAATTATAG
>NW_013670476.1:75646-78420 GCF_000517525.1 Limulus polyphemus | reverse complement strand
CAATTATAGTGAAATAACACGGGACTAACAAGGACTGTCTTACATTAACACAACAATTATAGTGAAATAACACTAACAAGGACTGTCTTACATTAACACTGAAGGCTGAGAAGCTTAACAAAGAGACAATTATAGTGAAATAACACCTAACAAGGACTGTCTTACATTAACACTGAAGGCTGAGAAGACACACTTTACATTAGGTATAATATAGACTAATATCAATTTACGTTACGTTGACAGAAATAAAACTGCAGACTAGTTAAAAAATAATGATTATGAAAGCACTCTTCTTAGACGTTATGCTATTAAACAGTGTTGTTATGGGCAGCTTCAGAGCACGAGAGTTTTATAGAAACCGGTGTCTTTAGATATTTCTACTCACGCCAGTGTGGTAATGACAACTTATGAAGTTATTCATAATGTAATTAATACTTGAGTTAAAGAAAACAAAGACAATAGTATTTTTAGATATTTCTACTCACGCCAGTGTGGTAATGACAACTTATGAAGTTATTCATAATGTAATTAATACTTTATTTTTCATAAAACGTACAGTCGTCTTTGTTTTCTCCAATTTTGTAATTATTCACAATTTATTGGCTTTTCAAATCATGTAAAACTCTGAAGATTTTCATAAATATTGGTAAAATCGAACTGATGACCATTAGTGGGTGGATAAATCTACTTCTAACAGTCGCCTACCTCCACCCTACAAAATTGTAAAAGGCAGTGTTGTCGATGCCATACACCCCCAGCCTCCCTCCTAGAGTGGTCCTCGATAACTGACGGGCTGTTTTTTTCTCGTGCCTTTTGGACAAGTTGTCATTTGGACTGTTTTACTTTTCCATAATCAACTAAATAGACAGGGGAGGGGAATTGGTTACCAACAACACCATTCGCTGTACAGGATAAAAATGAAATTCCTACATCCTGTTGCGTGAATAGTTTGTTGGGTGTGGGGTTTACATGCAGTAATTAAAAACCATCATACACCCTGCCACGTACTTAAGTTGTCACGTATGGTCACGCGAAGTTAATGTAATCAACACAAGCACTGAAACATGAGTTTCTGAGTAGTTCACTTACTCTCTCTAGACATATTGGTTCCTATTCTATTTTGAAATCCTTATCGTTTTTACTGAATTCAGTTAAACTTTAGAATAAATTTGTAATGCTAATATCATGCATATTATTCTAGAAAGTTCATTAGTTTAGGATAGACTAAATACAAAATATTATATTCATTCTGATAATATTCAAGTTTAATAACCTGGACCGGGTGTGGCCTAGCGGTTAGCGTGCCCCACTAAGGTTCCATGATTTAAGCTCCCTTTCTATAAAATCATATTCCACACTTTGTCGATGTGGGGGCGTTATAAGAGTGACAATCAAGTCCCTCTATTTGATTAGAGTAGCCCAAGAGTTGGCGAAGTTGGCTGCTGTCTGGATGCCTTTCTTCTGGTCCCTCAGTTCAAAATTAAGGACGGATAACGCAGATAACCCTTGCGCTGCTTTGCGTGAACATCCGAAGCAAACAAATAAACAAACAAACTTAATAAATATTTTTCAGTTTTACAGAAATAAATCAGAAAAGCATCATAAACAAAGAGACGGCCTCTTTCTATAATAGAGAAGCCTGATATTTTATGGCTTACGTTCAGCCGTCCTAGAACGAACTGTTTGGATTACTACCATTAGACACAGGTTTTATCAATTTCAAGATGAAATACAAAATCGCAGAGGCATCACTTATGACATAATACCGGGCTGTTGAGAATACCTTTGTTCATGATGGTATCAAACAGTAACGTTGAGATAGTGTTGAGAATACCTTTGTTCATGATGGTATCAAAGTGTAATGTTCAGATAGTGTTGAGAATATACTTGTTCATGATGGTATCAAAGTGTAACGTTGAGATAGTGTTGAGAATACCTTTGTTCATGATGGTATCAAAGTGTAATGTTCAGATAGTGTTGAGAATATACTTGTTCATGGTGGTATCAAAGTGTAATGTTCAGATAGTGTTGAGAATTACACTTTGATACCATCATGAACAAGTATATGTTCAGATAGTGTTGAGAATATACTTGTTCATGATGGAATCAAACTGCAGAGATCATTTTCGAAATTGACACGAATATAAAGTGAACTCAGGAAAAAACAGGACAAAGCCAAGTAAAAAGTCTGTGTATAATGAACACAGAATAGAACAAATCCAAGTAAACAGTCTGTGTATAATGAACACAGAATAGAACAAATCCAAGTAAACAGTCTGTGTATAATGAACACAGAAGAGAACAAAGCCAAGTAAACAGTCTGTGTATAATGAACACAGAATAGAACAAATCCAAGTAAACAGTCTGTGTATAATGAACACAGAAGAGAACAAAGCCAAGTAAACAGTCTGTGTATAATGAACACAGAAGAGAACAAAGCCAAGTAAACAGTCTGTATATAATGAACACAGAATAGAACAAAGCCAAGCAAACAGTCTGTGTATAATGAACAAAGAATAGAACAAAGCCAAGTAAACAGTCTGTATATAATGAACACAGAATAGAACAAAGCCAAGTAAACAGTCTGTGTATAATGACCACAGAATAGAACAAAGCCAAGTAAACAGTCTGTGTATAATGAACAAAGAATAGAACAAAGCCAAGTAAACAGTCTGTATATAATGAACACAGAATAGAACAAAGCCAAGTAAACAGTCTGTGTATAATGACCACAGAATAGAACAAAGCCAAGTAAACAGTCTGTGTATAATGAC
>NW_013670476.1:64302-74949 GCF_000517525.1 Limulus polyphemus | reverse complement strand
TCTATAGTTTTAACCCTTACTCAGATGTGTACATTACACAGATAATAGTTAGTGTTCTATAGTTTTAACCCTTACTCAGATGTGTACATTACACAGATAATAGTTAGTGTTCTATAGTTTTAACCCTTACTCAGATGTATACTTTACACAGATAATAGTTAGCGGTTTATAGTTTTACCTCTTACTCAGATGTGTACATTACACAGATAATAGTTAGTGTTCTATAGTTTTACCTCTTACTCAGATGTGTACATTACACAGATAATAGTTAGTGTTCTAATGTTTTACCCCTTACTCAGACGTGTACATTACACAGATAATAGTTAGTGTTCTATAGTTTTAACCCTTACTCAGACGTGTACATTACACATATAATAGTTAGTGTTCTATAGTTTTAGTTTGGATTAACAGTATACACTCTGCGTCTCTGATAATTCTTGTTTTAATTGTGACATGGTTTTAGTGACAAAATAAAAACTGGAACTACCCGTTGGTATATAAATATATTATATAGATCTATCGGAATTTAGGCACATGCCCCAATTGATGACGTACGGTACCTTTTAAAAGTTAAAGTTAACTCGTGTTTGGTTTAATAATACTAGTGAAGGTATGATATTGTTAAGGACTATAATCTGGACTTTTACAACTCATATTAGAAGGCTGCGGTATTATCTTCGTATTCTAGCCTAATAGAAGTCATGTTTCTAGTCCAGGAGAATACGTATTATTTTGGGTATTTATCTTAATACTAATTATGACTGTAGTCCGAGATAATACTACTTATGTTGGTATTCTTCCTTAATACTAATCATGGCTGTAGTCCGAGATAATACTACTTATGTTGGTATTCTATCTTAATACCAATTATGACTGTAGTCCGAGATACTACTACTTATGTTGGTATTCTACCTTAATACTAATCATGGCTGTAGTCCGAGATAATACTACTTATGTTGGTATTCTACTTCAATACTAATCATGGCTGTAGTCTGAGATAATACTACTTATGTTGGTATTCTACCTTAATACTAATCATGGTTGTAGTCCGAGATAATACTACTTATGTTGGTATTCTTCCTTAATACTAATCATGGTTGTAGTCCGAGATAATACTACTTATGTTGGTATTCTACCTTAATACTAATCATGGCTGTAGTCCGAGATAATACTACTTATGTTGGTATTCTACCTTAATACTAATCATGGCTGTAGTCCGAGATAATACTACTTATGTTGGTATTCTACCTTAATACTAATTATGACTATAGCCCAAGATAATAATAACTATTTAATAATAACTAATTTAACCTACTTTTGGTATTTTCAGTTGATACTAATCATGTTTATAGCCCCGGATAATTTAACCTACTTTTGGTATTTTTCGTTAATGCTAATCATGGTTATAGTCCAGGATAATATTGCCTATTTTGGGTATTTTCAGTTAATACTAATCATGGTTATAGTCCAGGATAATACTAACTATATCAGGTATTTTCCATTAATACTAATCATGGTTATAGTCCGGGATAATACTGCTTGTTTTGGGTTTTTTCCGTTAATACCAATCATGGTTATAGTCCAGGATAATACTAACTATTTCAGGCATTTTCCGGTAAAACTAATCATAGTTATAGTTCAGGAAAATACTAGTATTCTGAAATTTGCTAAACATTTTATGTGTTATTAGCGGTTATATTCAAAATGAATTCTACTCTGAAACTAATTTGATGATACAGCCTATTTTTATAGAGGTTAAACAAAATCTGAGAAACAAACAACCATAAAATGGATAAACTAAACTTAATTTCGAATTCGAATGATACAAGAATTTAACTACAATGAAGAGTTCAACGTTTTTATCAGCAATATCTAATAAGTTTCTATATAAGCACAAACGAAACCTCCCTGTACTTAGGTTTAGTTGTCTAATGCTACCACAACGTAGCAAAAGAAAACGTCCCAGTAAAAGGTATCAAATGGACTTGATAACAAAACATCATTAACAGCGAGAGTAAAGAACTAATGAACCATTATAATGTCCCCTCGGTGGGTCAGCGGTAAGTTTACAGACTTACAGTGTTAAAATCCGGGGTTCGATTCACAGCACTAAAGCAAACAAACAAATAAGATGTAAAGAATAGACTATTTGATTATCTATTCTAGATAACGGCCTAAGTGTTATTTTAAAGTTAAGAAGGTATAGCTTGCTCTGATCGGAAGTAAATATTACGATGAAAATGATAGCTGTCAGACTAAATATTATTACAACACAGTAAACAGTAACACGAAGATGAGAATAGTTAGGATCTGTAAGGGATTACAACACACTAAACATTAACATAAAAGTGAGACCGGTAAGGTTATGTATCGAATTACAACAAAGAAAACAGTAACAGGAAGGTGAAATTATTTAGGGTTTCTATGAGATTACAAAACAGTAACATGAAGATGAGACCAGTTAAGGTTACAATGGTATGATAACACAGTAAACAGTAACGTGAAGGTGAGACCAGCTAGGGTCTGTATGGGATTACAAGACAGTAAAAAATAACCTGAATATGAGAACAATTAGGATCATTATAGTATTACAACAATGAAAACAGTAACATGAAGGTCAGACCACTTTGGGTTTACATAAAATTACAACACCGTAAACAGAAACAGGAAGATGAGACCAGTTAGAGTAAGTATGGGATTCCAACACAGTAAACACTAATGTGAAGATGAGACATGTAAGGTCTTTAAGGGATTACAGCACAATGAACATTAATATGAACGTGAGCCTAATTTGGGTCTCTACGGGATTACAACACAGGAAACAGTAACATGAAGGTAAGAACAGTTAGGGTCAAAATGGAATTACAACACATCAACAGTAACATGGAGGTGAAAACATTTACGGTCATTATAGTATTACAACACAGAAAACAGTAACATGAAGGTCAGATAACTTATGGTTTGTATGAGATTACAACGCCGTAAACAGTAACACCAAGATTAGACCAGTAAGGGTGTGTATGGGATTACAATTTAGGAAACAGTAACATGAAGGTAATACCAGTTAGGTTCTGTATGGAATAACAACACAGTAAACATGTGATGAAGGTAAGACCAGTTAGGGTACTTATGGCATGACAATACAATAAACATCGATATGAAGATGATAATAGTTAGGGTCTGTATGCAATTACAAAACAGCAAACAGTAGCACGAGGTTGAAAGTAGATAGGGTGTGTGTGGAATTACAACTCAGGAAACAGTAAAATGGCTGTGAGATTAGTTAGGGTCTCTATGGGATTACAACACAGAAAATGGATAACCAGAGGATGAGATCTTTATGTGATTACAACCCAGTAAACAGTAACATTAAGGTGAGAAAACTTAGGCTCTGTACGGGATTACAACACAGTAGATAGTAACATGAAAATGAGACCAGTTAATGTCACTATGGTATTACAAGACAGTAACATGAAGATGAGACCAGTTAGTGTCACTATGGTATTACAAGACAGTAACATGAAGATGAGACCAGTTAATGTCACTGTGGTATTACAAGACAGTAACATGAAGATGAGACCAGTTAATGTCACTGTGGTATTACAAGACCAGTAACAAAAAGGTGAGACCAGTTAGGGATTTTTAAAAGTAAATCATTATAAACATTAATATGAAGATGAACATAGTTATGGTCTGTATGGAATTACAACACATTAAACATAAGATTAAGTGAGAACAATTACATTTTTTATATTATTACCACAAAGTAAACACTAATATGAAGATGAGAACAGTTACGTTCTTTATGGTGGCCACATAATAGTAATCAGTAACATGACGATAAGACCAGTTCGGGTCCGTATCGAATTACATCACAGTAAACTGTAACAGGTGTGTCAAGGTGTGTATGGAATTATAAAACAGTAAACAGTAACAGAGAGTTGAGACCAATTAATATCTGTATCGACTTACATCACAGTAAACCGTAACATTAACGGAAATGAGAATAGTTAGGCTCTATATGGGATTACATGACAATAAATATTAACATGAAGATGAGCGTAATTAAGGTCTTTATGGAATTGCAGCACAGTAAACAGTAACATGAAGCTGAGAACAGTTAGGGTTATTATAGTACTGTTCTCATCTTCATGTTACTGTTTACAGTGTTATAATCCCATACAAACTCTAAGTGGTCCAAGTTGTAATTAGGGTCTCTATAAAATTACAACTTGGACCACTTAGAGTTTGTATGGGATTATAACACTGTAAACAGTAACATGCAGATGAGAAAAGTCAGAGTGTGTAAGAGTAATCATTAATATGAACGTGAGCCTAATTTGGGTCTGTATGGATTTACAACACAATAAACATTAATATGAAGACGAGAATAGTTAGGGTCTGTATTGGATTAGAACACAATTAACAGTAACACGAAGGCGAGACTAGCTAGGCTCTTTATGAAATAACAACACAATAAACATTAATATGAAGACGAGAATAGTTAGGGTCTGTATTGGAGTAGAACACAATTAACAGTAACACGAAGACGAGACTAGCTAGGCTCTTTATGAAATAACAACACAATAAACATTAACATGAAGATGAGAATAGTTAGGGTCTGTATTGGATTAGAACACAATTAACAGTAACACGAAGGCGAGACTAGCTAGGTTCTTTATGAAATAACAACACAATAAACATTAACATAAAGATCAGAATAGTTAGGGTCTGTATTGGATTAGAACACAATTAACAGTAACACGAACGTGAGACTAGCTAGGCTCTTTATGGAATAACAACACAATAAACATTAATATGGACGGAGATAAGTTGTTATTAGAATTACACCAATGAAAATAACATTACGAAGGTGGGAATACTTAGGTAAAGCCTAAATATTAGCAGCTAATCCAAAGTTTCAGTTTGTTTTCATGTTACAGAACAACGTGTAAGCTTTAATTGCTTAGCAGAGATGAGTGGTCATTTAACTCGGGACCATTTTTTTATCGTGTTACGATTTGTAAGCCCTATTTGTTGGCTAGGACAATTAGGCACTTTATAAAAAGTGATATTAGAGTAAGTACTATTCTGAGTGGAAAAATATTTGTTGATAGAAACTTATTAACAGTAGAGTAAAATATTAAGAATAAAAATATCTTTAAATATACTTCTATTAATATCTGTTCTTTGGAATCATATCCATAGAAATAGGCCTTCCCTTTTGGAATGAGATGCCCCAAATTTCTCACCCGGTATATGTTTTTAGTAACATTCGGCTGGATTCTTGCCATAAAGCTGACGCTCAGACAGAAGGTAACAGCTAGGACTAAAGGGTTTGGTACCAAGGTTTTTGAACCGTGAACAAAGGCGGTATGATTACAGTGACTCATCGTTAAAGCAACTTCTATAAAAAAAAGTAGAAAATGAATATAAAAAGGTGTTTCAATCCAGGTTAAAGTATGCACCTGTCACTGTATCGATGGCAGTCAGTGTCTTCTATCTTCTCAGTTGTTGGACAGAAGACGGTGTAATTTATCAATATTAGAATTTTTTCTAGGACAATTGTTCCGGTATCTCTCCTTAACGATAGATGGGATGACAGACTGCAAACTAGAGGCGCTGAAAAACGCTCTTCCTGAGCGTGTGAAAACAAAAACACATCTTTTATCAAACATATTTTTTCAAATACTGAGATCCGGTTTTAGGGGAATACCAGCCGATTTGGTGATTTGCCCAACTTCGTTTAAACAATTAGAATATGCGTGACGTAAACGCTCGTGATGAGATTTTTTTGTGCTTTAAAAAGTTTTTATATATAATTTACACAAAATGCTCCGTGTTGTAGAGGATCGTGCCAAAACACCCGCCGCTTTTCCAGTATCATACTTTTGTTGTTTCACAGGATTTTTTCCACTTAGCCTAACATTCCCACTACTCAAGAGAAAGTGTTTTTTTTATTACTGCAAATGTTGACGGAATACGTTTAAATTTTATAGAGAGAAATTTGACGTTTTTTACCAGGTTGACAAAGAGTTAACTGTGTTCTATAGTAGATTTAGACAGAGAGTTAACTGTGTTCTGTAGTAGATTTAGACAGAGAGTTAACTGTGTTCTATAGTAGATTTAGACAGAGAGAGAAAGAGGACGCTTTCTTAAATTTACTTTATGACTATAATTTTACAAGTTTTCGACAGAAAACTTTTGGACGCGTTGGAAGATCACGATTTCTAGTCAACGAAGAAACGTATCTCAATTAAATATTTAACAACTCGTGTTGCTCTCTACAGTCAGCCCCCAGTGGCACAGCGGTATGTCTGCGAACTTACAACGCTAGAAACCGGGCTTAACCGTGCTTAACTTCACACAAACCAACTTTACAGTCTTTTAGGCTGTTACATTAAGTCAGGGCAGTGACCTTTTCTATTTACGCTCATCTCTGAAACATAACCTAAGCCACACCTCGAACAAACATTCTCGAGACGAATTCTGTATTAAATATAGTAAAGGGTTAAAATGACACGAGTAAGAAAGAAACATGTAAATGTTTCAGCCATACTGGCAAGTCGTTGGTGGTATTGTCTTTAAGATAATACACTATATCTTTGTCCTTTCCAATGGCGCAGATCTAACATGGCATTGTTTTTCTGGAGGCAATTAATGAATGAAAAACACCTGAAACACGAACGACTATTCATCCCCATAGCAACAGCATGCACTTTGTAAATGATGAAACATTAGTTGATAATTAGTACCAACATATGCTTAATAAAAATAATGATTTCTGAGTGATTTAACGTGTCATTTTTGTTTCGGTGCTGGTGCATTAAGGAACGTGTATGTTGTTTCAAGTTAATATCTTTTGTTTCAGTATGGACGAATACGAAAAGCGTGCTAGATTATAGAATGTCATATTAATCCAGATAAAAGCGTGCTAATCTGGAGTAATATGACATTCTATAATCTAGCACGCTTTTATCTGGAGTAATATGACACTCTATAATCTAGCATTAATTTTATCTGAAGCAATATGACATTCTATAATCTAGCATTACTTTTGTCAGGAATAATACAAAATTCTTTGTCCAGCACGTAGTTTATCTGGAATAATGCAATATTCTATGTCTAGCACGTCTTTTGTATGGAGTAATACAACATTCTGTAATCTAGCATGTCCTTTGCCTGTAGTAATACAACATTCTATAATCTAGCATGTCCTTTGTCTGTAGTAATACAACATTCTATAATCTAGCATGTCCTTTGTCTGTAGTAATACAACATTCTATAATCTAGCATGTCCTTTGTCTGAAGTAATACAACATTCTATATCGAGCGTATCTTTTGTTAGGAATAATACAACATTATATATATATTTAGCACGTCTTTTGTCTGGAGTAATACATTCTATAATCTAGCACGTCTTTTATCTGGAGTAATACATTCTATAATCTAGCACGTCTTTTGTCTGGAGTAATACAACATTCTATAATCTAGCATGTCCTTTGTCTGTAGTAATACAACATTCTATAATCTAGCACGTCTTTTGTCTAGAGTAATACAACATTCTATAATCTAGCATGTCCTTTGTCTGTAGTAATACAACATTCTATAATCTAGCATGTCCTTTGTCTGTAGTAATGCAACATTCTATAATCTAGCACGTCTTTCATCTGGAGCAATAAAACATTCCATATCCAGCATGTCATTTGTCTGGAATAATAGAACGTTACATAGTCTATCACGTTTTTTGCCTGGAGTAGTCTCTTGTCTGGAGGAATACGATCATTCTATATGTAGCACGTGCTTTCTCTGGAGTAATACAGCATTCTATGTCTAGCACGTTTTGCCCCACAGAGGCACAGCGGTATGTCTGCGGACTTTCAACGCTAAAATCCGTGTTTCGATACCCGTGGGGGACAGAGCACCAATGTGTAGCTTTGTGCTTAATTACAAACAATCAAACTAGCACGTTTTTTATATTTAGGAATTCAATCATTCTATTTTTTCATGTCTATCGTTTGTAGTAATAGAACATTCTATAATCTAGCACATCTTCTTTCAGGAGAATTACAGACGTTCTATATGAAGCATCGTTTATCTGGTATAATGCAAAGTTCTGTATGAAACATCTTTTACTTGAAGTAATACAAACGTCTTATACGAAGCACAACTTTTGTCTGGAGTAATAAAAACATTCTATACCTAGCACGTCTTTTTTTTGAAACAATGCAAATAACAGTAAGTAATATGTGAAGCAAAACAAAAGTTTAAGCTATAATAATAAAATGGCGTGTCTGTGGGTCTGTGCGTGTGTGACCACCATAACTCCAAGAAGTAAGAACTTAAAATCCTGAAATTTTGCACACATACTAAGTGGACATTGAGGGTATGCACCTGGGTATTATTACTTATACACGTGCATGCGCGTGTGCGCATCTTTTTGTGAGGCATGCAAGCGAAAAATCACACAGGAAAGAATATCTGACCACCATAACTTCAAGAGGAAAGTACATAGAAATCTGAAATTTTGCAACTATGCTAAATGAACCCTGAGAGTGTGTACCTGGGTATTATTACTTACTTTTTCCACGTTCGTGCACACATGTGGATTTTTTAATGAAGCAAGATAGCGAAAAACCACATAGAAAAGACGTAGTTCCTTATATTATAAATAGAAATTAAAGACAGAGAGAGACACACGCACGTGTGCGTGCGCATATATGCACGTGCGTGTCTGTTTAAGTGTGACCACCATACCTCCAATAAGAAAAAACCTAGAAACCTGAAATTTTGCTCACATACTAAGAGGACCCTGAGGGTGTGCATTTATTACTTATCTACATGCGTGAGCATCTTTTATTGCAAAAAACGACATAGAAAGTAAATGTAGACGTGTGTGCGCACGCATGCGCAGCCGTTTAATGAGGCAAGATAGAGAAAAACCACACAGAAGCAAGTTGCTCCTTATATTACAAATAATAATCACAGACAAACAAACACGCACGAGTTTACTTGCGCACGCTCACACGTGCGTAACTGTGTGTGTGACTACCATAGCTCCAAGAGGAGAGAACCTAGAAACCTGAAATTTTGCACACATACTAAGTGAAAAACCATATAGGAAAGAATATGTGACCGCCATAGCCCAAGAGCAAACAACCTAGAAATCTGTGTATTATTACTTATCTTAACCACGTGCGTGCTCATATGCGCATTTATTTAATGAGGCAAGCGAGCGAAAAACCACATATGAAAGAAGTGGTTCCTTATATTACAAAATACTAAGTGGACCATGAGGGTGTGCACCTGAGTATTATTACTTATCTTATCCACGTGCGTCCGCTCATGCACATACGCATCTTTTTAATGAGACAAGTATTTTTATGTTTCTAGGAAATAAAAATCTTTAAAACATTTTTGAATGTTCTTCTATACTAAAATAGGTTCAGAATACACACACTGACATAAGTCATCTATAGTATATCAACCTAATAACCCGAGCAAAGCCGGGTACTTTCACTAGTAGTAAATAGTAGTAGTGAAGGCCCAGTTGAATCTGAACTTTGATCAACGTGTGTTATTGGGTTATACTACTTTCGGATAATTTCACGAGTGTAGTATCTTATTTAAAATCTCTTCGGAGTTACTGAAGCTAGTAAAAAAAAATACTGTAGCTGAAAAAAATTGAAGTTTTGTAAGATCCGAACTTGAATTCCATATCGAAATAATATTATGTTCGAACACGCAAATCCCTTAGTGTTAAAGAGTGGAACTATCAGTCACGTGTAAATTGAAAGTGTAGGAATACAGAGCACAAATTTCCATCCGAAGATATTGTTTATGTTACGTTTATTCTATTGTGTTAAACTTTAACTTGTTAAACGCATCAATTTTTACTGATTTGTAATTTTCCTTGTATTAAAATGTAGAACTTTTTCTGAGCTTGTTCAAGAGCAAATATGAAAAAAAAAAGTAACCTTATCGCGGACAACGATCGTGAGAACAGTCTGTCTTACTTTAAGCATGTTGACAGTTTTAAATATTTTAGTAAAGCGTGTTATCTTCAGAATCTTTAGCTAGGATTTAAAGGAGGTTAAAACCATACGTGTGTAACTGCCAATTTCTATTACTGAAATCTGTATACATAAAAATGGTTAATTCACTGTCAGCGTTCTAGGGATTATTTCAAATTTAAGTTGACTAGAATGAAAGAAATATAATTAAAAGGAATTATATGGTCACATTTTTTTTAATCCCCCTCCCCTCGTGGTATGCTGAATTAACAAATAATGTATCTTAGCGTCGTTAATTACTTGTTAGCTATTTGTTTTAAACAAGAATATATATTAACATCCGAGAAAAACGCTACATATAGTACTTTTATATTACTTGGGACAAAAGACGTGTTTACGTATAGTACTTTTATATTACTTGGAACAAAGACGTGGTTACATATAGTACGTTTGTATTACTTGTGACAAAGGACGTGGTTACATATAGTACGTTGTATTACTTGTGACAAAAGACGTGTTTACATATAGTACGCTTGTATTACTTGTGACAAAAGACATGGTTACATATAGTACGTTTGTGTTACTTGGAACAAAAGACGTGGTTACACATAGTATGCTTGTATTACTTGAGGCG
>NW_013670476.1:56115-63492 GCF_000517525.1 Limulus polyphemus | reverse complement strand
ATATAGTATGCTTGTATTACTTGGGACAAAGACATGGTTACATATAGTATGCTTGTATTACTTGGGACAAAGACATGGTTACATATAGTATGCTTGTATTACTTGGGACAAAGACATGGTTACATATAGTATGCTTGTATTACTTGGGACAAAGACATGGTTACATATAGTACGTTTGTATTACTAGGGACAAAGACATGGTTACATATAGTATGCTTGTATTATTTGGGACAAAGACATAGTTACATATAGTACGTTTGTGTTACTTGGAACAAAAGACATGGTTACATATAGTATGCTTGTAATACATGGGACAAAGACGTGGTTACATATAGTATGCTTGTATTACTTGGGACAAAGACATGGTTACATATAGTATGCTTGTATTACTTTGGACAAAGACATGGTTACATATAGTACGTTTCAGTTACATGAGAAATATGTATATGTAGATAGCTCGATATTACTGATGTTTATCTGATAGTATCTGATGTTTATCTGATAGTATCTGATGTTTATTATCTGATGTTTATCTGATAGTATCTGATGTTTATTAGCTGAGAATACTTGTCAATGAAACAAAAAATGTTAGATAATGTTCCTTATTTTGTTTCTTTTATTATTAAAACCCCAACAACCTCGTAAGATACTAATTGTATACTCTGCTTTGTGGAAGACAATAAAAAGTCCCATTTAACTAATTAAGTACTTTTATCCTTAATTTCAAATCCAAACGTCCATAAAAATGAGATAATGTGTCCTATTTAAAGGTGTTTTTTATCCTTCTTCTCGGCCAAAAATCCTAAAACAAAATAGCCCACGTACACCATATGACAGTTTCCAGTTACCATAAATTACGATAATCTAGCCAGTCAACATACACATAAAGGATCGTCTGGATCGTCAGATTATGCCCCTATATTCCAAATTGAGTTGATGTTTCTTTTACGTATTGGTGTCACAAGGAATGTTGTAAATGGTGGATTTTCTTTCTGTTGGGTATTTAAGTGATGTGGTGTGTATTAACTACAATAGTATTTTGCTGTGACTTCTGAATACTGTTCTGACTATATGCTATTTAACTATACTCTCTATAGTTTCAGCGAAACCTCTGACATAGTAATTTTCTTCATTCTTATGCTTGATACTCAACCACTATATTTTCTTGTTTATCAAGTGTTCTTGGTATCTATTGTTAAAGAGGGTTGTAGTGGCGTTTTTTTCTTTCTTTTTTCACATAATCTTCGGGATTTCAAGTATTGTTCAGTCTAGAAACTAGGCCTGTATTTACAATGTTGAGAAGTTTTGGTTTCTAGGCGATGTATTTACTCGTATTTATGGGTTTTATGTAAATCCTGTAGTATATGAGTTACGTGTCTTGGAAAACATTACGTCAAGGAATGGGAGTTCGTTTCCTTCTACGTTCATTGTGACTTGTATCGCCAGATGTCATCTATTTAGGTGGCTCACGAAGTTTCGAAGAAGACAGACCAATGCTGTGTCAAAAAGTCCGGTTAAGCGCCTCATTATGCTTATAAATCACTTATTTTTAATTTCTGTCTATATTATGAATGTGTCATTAACATATCTCAGAGAAATCCTGGGGCTTAATGTAGCTGGTTTGAGGGTGTTATGTTCTATATGTTGGAACTAGTAATAGAAATACGCCAATAGCTAAGACTTGTTGTTAGAACTATTTTTCTTTGTGTAGTAGACTTCTTCAACTAAAGTTAGAGCTTGATGGTATATTTCTTTTATGATTACATTGGCACTACCTTTGTCTCAGAGAAGTTTTATCTGACGTGGTGGTACTGTAGATGGGTTTAGGTTTTGTTATTTGCTGGACTGCTGGCTTTATTTTTATTCTAAGTTCCTTTTCTTCTTATGATAGGCTGTCAGTTATATAGTCTTTGGTTGTAGCTATACCATACTTTGCGTGTTAAGGCAAAGTTTAGTCCTATACTTACTAATGATTATTCAGGTTCTGCTAATGGTCGTTGACTTATGGTTATTGCTGTGTTTTTACATCTGTCTGTAGGGTTAAGTAACTTCTTGTTTTGAAAGTCGATGAGTATGCTCTGTTTCTTTGTGAATTTCATTAGCACGTGAGTTAGGTTGGTATGAAGTTTAAAGAGCTGAGCGTATCTCGATAGATTCTGTGTTATGTAATGTTGTTCGTACATGTTTCTGAGTTATCTAATGTTGATCGTTCATGTTATTCTGTGTGTTTTGTTTATTTATATGGGAATATTTGATCCCATCTTGAAGCAAGATTTTATTAAGTTTCTGAGTTATTCTTTGACATTGTGGGTAGTTGATAGATGGTTTGTCAGGAATTAATTAGGTTATCTTGTTTACACAAATGTATTAAGATGAGAAGGTTATCACTTTTAGCTAATTTACAAGTAAGTCTTTCTAAGTCCCTAAACACCTTAAAAAGTCCAGGGTCTTAAAGTACTTACGATCGCCTAAGCCTAATTATTAATTACTCTTTTTTTAGTAAATGTCGGAAAAAAATAGTATCTAGTAATAAAACACTATCTAATTAATATTTAGACTTCGGTAATTACTGAATTGTAACCATGACAACACTAGTCAGTCTTCTTGTGATGAAACATTACACCAACTACTGACTACTGATTAACAGACGAGGGTTAAGCTTAGGCCTTATCCAACATAATGTTACGACACCGGAATTCACGTGACCCTGGTAAGACGTCATGAGTTTCTAGAAGGATCATGACTGTTCCTGGCAACTGTAGTGTTTGCCAGATGCCCTCTTTTTTGTATATAAGCCCGGCAAATAAAGCGGAGATAATAATGGCAGATAGACAGATATAGAGACAGATAATTGAATCAAGCCGTAAGTAAAGTACGTGAATCGTTGTGAATTATACCGCGTGTTTAAGTTAAAGTGACTGTGGAAATTCTGTGTATTGCAAAGTTGTATTGAGAAAGAATAAACTAGTTTTATTTAAAAAAAGGACTTGTATCGCTGAAGTTCCTCGGGAAGAATTTTTACGGGAATTTATCAAACGACCAGATACGTAACATTAATAATATATGTTATGATTAGAATCTGAAGCCTAAATCATTTTGTGCATAAATCATGTCAAAAAATAAGTTAATCCGACATTTGGAATTAAAATACCATTTGTTAAGACAACCAAATAGTTTTGTTTTGCTACAATGAGTTCTTCACGTTATTTTTCTTTTACAAACAAATAGTTTTGTTTTGCTACAATGAGTTCTTCACGTTATTTTTTTTTTTTGATTATATAAGAACATTAAAAACTCTTACAAATCATAAGAAATCATTACTATCTTTCAAATGGATCAATTGTTTTTGCCGTAGTTGGTGTCTGATCAAATAATAGTGCCACACATTCAGTGCATTGTTCTTATTTTTTAGTGAAGTAGTATTCAAATTGAGAAACATGACGTATTTCATGCAACATGCCTGACATTTTCGACATGCGTGGAGACCGATCGGTGCACTTGAGAAGACGATGTAGTTATTTGTACAAGTCTTTGCGATGAAGTGTACAGCTCGTCGATTCACATTAGAAACTTAACTGTATTTCCTTCTCAGTTTGTGTTTGGATTTCCTGTTTCGTTTTGTTGTAAGTAGTAAACGTGGCTTGTTGTTCTTTCAGTTTTTTTTTCTGCGTATGTGTGGACGGTCTTGAACCTCTGTAGGTCGTTTTCTGTTGTAATGCGATCTGTGTATTCATGCAGACAATTTCCGTCTCTAGAACACCAGTTCATACTTAAAACTACACCATTGATATCAGATTTACTCAGCGAAATGTGACACTACCACAACGGAAATGAAAGGTCAAAGGTTTATAAGACACTCCTGCAGTTTTTCTAATACGGAATATTACACGATTTTCGAATTTATATTGTAGCAATACAAACTTGTTAATATTAACTTTCATATGAGCTTTTAATAGTCCACAAATCTTGATATTGTTTTAATTTCGCCCCACTAGTGGCTCAGCTGAATGTCCACAGGCTTACGACGTTAAAATTTGGGTTTCGAATACCCATGGTGTAGCTTTATGCTTAAAACAACCAGATCGTTTTATTTTAGTTAGAACAAGATTTTTTCGCTAATTCGTACTTGTTATGAAATATATGTATATATTTATTTACCCGAAAGGGGACCGACGGCCGCCACGAGGGGGTCGCCTGTTTTAACCACTCACACCACAATACATTAGGGTGTTGTCTATCAGTCAGTCAGTAGACGCTAAAATGGCGTCACATGAGGGACGTTTAACGTTGCAATTTGTACGTTAAGTGACATCAGTAAAACGTGCGCATGCCATGAATCACGAGAGGAATTATTCACTTCGTAAGCTACAACCCATCATAACATATGAACTACAAAAGCAAATAATAAAACTATTTGTTACTCTAAAATTTGGTTGTATTTACGCTTGAAACAGAACACTTTCGGGAAGCCTGCAGAAGTACATGTAGTTTTTACTGAAATCAACAATAAATGTTGTCATTGTCCAAAAAAAACTATTGTTAACTTTCATTTTATTGTTTGATCAGATATATATTGTTACGCATCACCTAATCTTACTTAATCAATGCTCTACTGCTCACTTTTTTGTGTGAACAATTGTAATGTTAAAAGTTTTTGTTGCTAGATTTTTTATAAACAATTTCAAACGATTGTATTTACTTAACTTTCGTTTTTCAATCTTGATGTTGATCTAGTTCACGTTTGTTGAATAAGTCTAGTTTAAATCCAAAATATGTTTACTTACGAGTCATGGTCTTTTGTTTACAACTGTTTGTCTAATAATTATCAAATGTGATATATGTACATATATGTCTGTTTATTTAGTGCACAAATATTTAACAAAACGACTTAAAACTTTGTATTTAGGATCGTGATCCATATGGAATACTAACGAAGGAGGATCTTGATCCCCATGGAATACAAACGAAGACAATTTTTGTTTGAAAGAGTCACGAGAGTGACCGCAAAACATGGGTGTTGGGGGGTTGGAGATCTACTGTTCCTATTTACTTTAAAACTATTATAAGAATTTATTCAAAACATCAATTTAGTTTCAGAAATTTCCAAGTTAGAGCCAGAAAATGGGAAAACATTGAGGTTTGAAGGTCTGGACCTGCCATCATTCAGAACAAAATACACAATATTGAGTCGTAGTTTTTATTTCCCGTAAATATTTTTCTAACGAATAGCAGTGGTTAAAAATTCAGTGTATTTTTTTATCAAGGAATCTATACAACAAATCGGTAGTAATTCCATTGTTTTAAAAATGTGTATAAAGTTTAATATAAGAACACAAAAAATCGTTCGAATTACTCAACAAATTATTCAAATAACAATACCGCCACCAACTGCTTCACCAACAATTCAACACGTCTGATAAAATTACGATTTTAGTAATATTAAACATACAGAAGTCGGCAAAATGTGTTAACCAACACAGTCTTTTCCGGTTCATCCAATTTTACTAGGCTTAGATCACAAGTAAGTAGTTCACTAGCCTTAGTTGGAAAAGTATGTTAAGAACGTGCTTTCCTGACAACATATATAACAGAATACAGTATCAAATAATGTAACTAAATTAGCACGAGGGAACATTATTTGTTATAATATTCACTGTCGGTGGGAAATATTCCACTTATGTCACCAACACATCACAAAGATGCGCACATTTTCATCACACAAGTCATCACGGGCTTGAGATAAAGTCCATTTGGTTTCTAGATTTCAGAAAGATGAGTTGTGAGAGTCTAAGATTTAGATTTTAGTAGAATGAGTTGTAAGTTAGTCTAGCATATTTAGATATTAGAATGATTAGTTGTAAGTTGAAGTCTAGTATTCAAATGTTAGAAAGATTAGATGTAAGTTGAAATATAATATGTAGATTTTAGAATTATTAGTTATAAGCTAAAGTCTAGTATTTAGATTTCAGAACGATTAGTTGAAGTCTAGTATTTAGATTTTAGAACGATTAGTTGTAAGTTGAAGTCTAGTATTTAGATTTTAGAAAGATTATTTGTAAGTTAAAGTACTTAGATTTGACAAAGATTACTTATAAGCTGAAGTCTAGTATTTAAATTTTAGAAAGATTAGTTGTAAGTTGAAGTTTAATATTTAGATTTTAGAATTATTAGTTATAAGCTGAAGTCTAGTATTTAGATTTCAGAACGATTAGTTGAAGTCTAGTATTTAGATTTTAGAACGATTAGTTGAAGTCTAGTATTTAGATTTTAGAACGATTAGTTGGAGTCTAGTATTTAAATGTTAGAACGTTTAGTTGAAGTCTAGTATATAGATTTTAGAACGATTAGTTAAAGTCTAGAATTTAGATTTTAGAATTATTAATTGTAAGCTGAAGTCTAGTATTTAAATTTTAGAACGATTAGTTATAAGCTGAAGTCTAGTATTTAGATTTTAGAACGATTAGTTGAAGTCTAGTATTTAGATTTTAGAATGATTAGTTGAAGTCTAATATTTAGATTTTAGAATGATTAGTTGAAGTCTAGTATTTAGATTTTAGAATGATTAGTTGAAGTCTAATATTTAGATTTTAGAAATATTAGGTTTGAAAGTTTAAGATTAAGATCTAAGAAAATCAGTTGTAAGTTAAAATCTAAGATTTCTCTAGCCATATATAGAAAAACTCAGAAATATTTTTATTCCATGTACATTAAAAACTATTGAATGCTGAATGTTTAGGTTTTGACAGTACCACCATTTCGACTAACATGATAAAAAATCGAATATTTAAAGTTAGCGAACAGTTTAATTTTTTCAGTTTTTGAGCCGACAAACGTCAAGAAAAGAAACAATTAAGGATGTGATGGCTAAAGAAACAAGGACCCTACAATTGTTTGTAATTAAGCACACAGCTACACGATGGGCTACCTGTGCTCTGCCCAACACGGGTATCGAAACCTGGTTTCTACAGTTGTAAGTCCACAGACATACCGCTGTGCCACTGGGGGCAGGACCCTTTATACAAAACGAACTGTATACATGAAGTGAAGTAAAGAATCCACTCCATCAGATAAGAAATCGCTGTTTTCTCTAATTCATCGAATACTCACGGACTGACTTTATCTCACCGACTGTAAAAACGCTCTGTGCAACGTGTCGTCTGTTTTTAAGTGTCTTTTTTTTTGTTTAGGTGGCAAGCGTGTTGTTTGCTCAAAAAATATATTACATAAACTAACTTAAAAGTACAAAGTTTCTCCTTAATTGATTACTATTGAAAATCGGAGTTATGATTATCAGTCATGTTATCTGAAATCTATACTATTATTCTGCTTGTTTGTATGTATGACCGTTACGCTTTCTGACCGAGAACCTGCTGCATA
>NW_013670476.1:20716-55183 GCF_000517525.1 Limulus polyphemus | reverse complement strand
TCTACAAGAAAAACTGCACATGCGCATTATTCACTCGACGACAAACAGTCTGCCAGCAGCAGAGAGCTGCAAAGCTCAGTGATCAAGTCGCTACAATTGCTGTATGAAACAAGAACTAACAACAAAATGGGAATTTAAATCTACTTTACTAACCATTTTGTACAACAGAATATTAAAAACTTATCAAAGTTTTTGAAAAGGTTTCACGTCAGGTCGTAGAACAACATTATAAGTTTAAATATCGATAGTATTAAGTACAGTAAAGTTTAGTCCTAATTAACTAAAGTAGAAAACAAACGTACACAGGTTACAGTGTTAATTTACATCTTTATCGAACTTAGGCCTAACATAAGTTAAAGTATGGCCTATATACAAGTGGATTTACACATTTCGTTGTCTACCATTACAATTCGTTTGTATTGTGCTATAAATGTTATATTTAAAGAAGTACTGTTAAGATAAAGATACTAATTTAACCGGAAATGTTTTGCGGGTCTCTGCTAGTTTAAATTATTTTTTTATTCATTCCATGCTATATATCTAAATAAAGTGGTCACACACAATCTTGTCTCAGTTGTCACTTTAAATTGAATCACAGAGTATAAAATGCTTCAAACTTTTACGAAACCATAGTTAGACTTTAGATAAGATATTCGATATATCACTCATGTGGAGAGCAATTACACGAATTGAAGCTGCCCAATGACAGTAGGCTGTTGCAAGATGGTCACGAGGGTGTCAAAATGTGGAAAAACTTTCAAATCAGTGATGCAGTTGCTAGTTCTCGTGGTCAAAGCAGTTGATCAAATAGACCAGAGAAATAATCTGGAAAAATCAACACCACTAAATGCTACAAGTTGTCACCCATGTCAGTCTTTATCTATCTTTGACCTTTACCTGTCACCATTAGACTGGATGACACTTTTTTGTGTGATTTTTTTTTATCGTGTAGTGAGCTACTTCGAGATTATGATGCTCAAGCGTTAATGTAATTTTGCAGATTATACAAAATTGGTTATAACACTAATTATTAAGCCATATGACTAAATTTGCTATCGAAATGTCTGAAATAACGAGGCATATGTTAATAGTACATATACAAATTAATGTTAAATCTATACTTCGCAGAACAAGACAAAACACGTGCAAATACATCCAAATTTTCTTTTGTGGTTTCATGACCGAAACTATACAATAGTGTTGCGTCTCTCTGCTCGTTTGATAATTTCCGGTAGAAATTCTATCCGAAGAACTTCAGCGATACAAGTCCTTTCTTAAATAAAACTAGTTTATTCTTTCTCAATACAACTTTGCAATACACTTAATTTCCACAATCAGTTTAACTTCAACACACGATATAATTCACAACGAACGATTCACGCACTTTACCGCGCTTGACTCAATTGTCCGTCTCTATCTCTGCCTGTCTGCAATTCTATCCTAGATTCATTGTCTGGCGCACTTATATACAAGAATAAAGGGCGCATAGCAAATACTGGATTATTCGTGACGTTCTAGAACTCATTACGTGTTACCAGCGTCACGAAACTTCCGCTGTCGTGACAATAGTTTCTAAAACTTATTACATACGTGACACAAACTAAAACATGTTACACCAAAACTATCCCACTTAACTCCCAAACAAAATAACACCACATAGTTGAGTAAATAATACAAATTCACGCATTTATAATCAAAAAAGTAATGTTACACCCTTATTTAAGACATTTTGATACCAAATGCAGCCATATAGCTCTATAATTAATAGATCTATAGCCGATTTTGTATATTTTGCAAAATTGTGTCAACACTTGAACACCATATTTTTTAATACACGGTAAAAAAATCACAAGTACAGATCTCAGATAAATCCTGGTACGTGTGATAACATTTAGGTACCCCTGATATGATATTAGAGCCCTTTTCAGATTATTTTACGAGTCTAAAACCCATGGAGCAGTGCTACTACTTCTGGAAAAGGCAGTCAGTGCCAATGGTGAAGTTGTTAGGATTCCTGGGCAAGGGAGTTCACTAGACTCATTGTGACGTTGCTAGGGTGCATGAACATGGCAGTGAAAACTCAGGGTGCAGTTGCTAGGATGTTTGGGCACGCCACTTCATCAAACTCATGATCTGGTTGCTAGGATTCCTGGACAAGGGAGTTCACTAAACTCATTGTGACGTTGCTAGGGTGCATGAACATGGCAGTGAAAACTCAGGGTGCAGTTGCTAGGATGTTTGGGTACTCCACTTCATCAAACTCATGATCTGGTTGCTAGGATTCCTGGACAAGACAGTTCATCATCCACAGTGCAAGTAGATGAATAATGTCGTAGAAAGTCTGGGTTGTGACTGTATTAAATGTTTGCATCCGCGTTTCAACATTCTGTTAGGTACAGACAGAAAGAAATAGGCTTCACAATCACAATGTAGACCTGTATTAGAGACTTATAACAGCTCGTACTGCGATTCTGACTATCAAGTACATACTCAACTGGAGCGAATGTCTAACTTGGAGAAAGATATTTGTATGGAAGTGGTGGAGGTATAGTGTGTTTGGGCATTGGTGGGCAAATTGGTCTGAAGAACGACACGATTTTTGCCACATATCACGGAGTCTACATGCTACAAGCCTTTGTGGTGTTGGTGGAGTTTTCTGTGATGTAAGATTAATGGATGATAACCACTGCCCCACACTGATAATCTAGTCGTCTTGGAGACGAGGGTATTGACTAAATAATGATATGCACTCTCACCAGACGTCAGTCCGATCAAGTATCCATGAAATACTCTTTGGAGGTGCATCACAGTCCACCATGTGACTTCAGACAAGAAAGGTCCTCTAACATTAGATATTTCAGTGGACTGGTTGAGATAAACCCTAATACATTATATTTTAAGCATGCAACGCAGATGCCATGCTGCCCTTTGTGGTCCTTGTCAAGTGTTACCATGTTCCAACATGAGCCGTGAAAGTGTCAAGTCGCATCTAACAAACATTTGTTTAAAATAATAAACTGGATAACTAATTATATGAATTTAGGATCAGATGACAGGTCATCAGATACACGAGTTGCATAAAAAACAACTAAGGGGAGTGAATGACGTCATAGCAGTTCTTGATTTATCATAACTAAAATATTCCAGTTACCCTTTAGTTGTTTTGGTCTATGTACACTTACTGATCTAGACAGACACCTTTCAGCAGTAACAACAGTCGTATTACAACGGTTACAATTACAGCAACCAACATTCTAAGAACCATTACAATAATAATAAAGAGCTGTAAACATTGGTCTAAATATCCTTACAATTAAGGCATTATTAACAGATGTAATAAGTGTAAGTACCATTACAAAAACTCACAAATGTATTCAGCGTTCTAAATATGATTGAAATTACATCAGCAGTTATAATAACAGACCTGAAACTTTACAATTACACCAATTTTAGCACTTGTAAGCAGCGTCCTAAATATAAGCGATATTAGAAGTTATAATGAGAGCTCTAAATACTATTTAAATAAAGATCAAATTGAACAGTTGTAACCAGAATTCTACATATTATTATTACAGCAAACTGAACAGTTGTAACCAGAATTCTACATATTATTATTATAGCAACCTGAACAGTTGTAACCAAAATTCTACATATTATTATTATAGCAACATGAACAGTTGTAACGAGAATTCTACATATTATTATTATAGCAACCTGAACAGTTGTAACCAGAATTCTACATATTATTATTACAGCAACCTGAACAGTTGTAACCAGAATTCTACATATTATTATTATAGCAACCTGAACAGTTGTAACGAGAATTCTACATACCATTATTATTATTACAGCAACCTGAACAGTTGTAACCAGAATTCTACATATTATTATTACAGCAACCTGAACAGTTGTGACGAGAATTCTACATATTATTATTATAGCAACCTGAACAGTTGTAACGAGAATTCTACATACCATTATTATTACAGCAATCCTAACAGTTGTAACAAGAATTCTACATACCATTGTTATTACAGCAATCCTAACAGTTGTAACCAAAATTTTACATACCATTACTATTATTAGAGCAATATTACCATATGTAAACAGTTGTAACCATATGTAAACAGCGTACTAAATCTAACTCCTATCTCAGCAATATTAACTGTTTTAAACAGCGTTATAAAAACCGTTAAAATTATAGCAATCTTGACAGTTGAAAACATTGTTCTAAAGTAAAGGAACCATTGCAAGAGTTAATCTTACAACCATCACCCCCTGTGGACACAAGAAGAAATGTTCTAACTAATATTAGAATTATAAAAAAAATTAATGCCGTTATAATTACAGCAACGTTAAGAAATCTAAGAAGCGTGTTAACTGCCATTACAATTACAACAATCGTAACAATTACGTAACAAGTACGAAGCATTATGTTGTGGCGGAATGCTACAAGTTCTTTAAATATCTATAGAATGATAGGTTTATGTTTTGTGAGTGTAAAACACTTAAATATACCATTTCGATTTTCGATACCTCACTACTATAAAGGCTTGGTTTGGTCTAAAGTTTCATTGATGGTAGTGTCCAGGGTCACTGATGAGGAGTGGAATTCTCCGAAACTAGTCTTGCTCACAGACACACCCCCAATGAAAGAATAAGCCATTCCAAGTTTTTACTTGTTGTTAAACAAATGTTTAAACAACTATTGAATCGTAACAATTGTTTTAAATACCACTACAATTACAACAATATCAAAAGCTTGAATAAGCGTTCTAAAAATTACAGCAATCTGTAGGAGAGTTCTAAATACATTACAATAACTTCAATCTTAACTGTTGTAGGAGAGATCTAAGTACATTACAATAACTTCAGTCTCAATATTCAGAAATCTCCTACAACGGTTGAGACTGAAGTTATTGTGATGTATTTAGAACTCTTCTACAACGGTTGAGACTGAAGTTATTGTAATGTATTTAGAACTCTTCTACAACGGTTGAGACTGAAGTTATTGTGATGTATTTAGAACTCTTCTACAACGGTTGAGACTGAAGTTATTGTAATGTATTCAGAACTCTCCTACAACGGTTAAGGTTGAAGTTATTGTAATGTAATTAGTACTCTCCTACAACGACATTACAATAACTTCAGTCTCAACCGTTGTAGGAGAGTACTAATTACATTACAATAACTTCAACCTTAACCGTTGTAGGAGAGTTCTGAATACATTACAATAACTTCAGTCTCAACCGTTGTAGGCGAGTTCTAAATACATTACAATAACTTCAACCTTAACCGTTGTAGGAGAGTTCTAAATACATTACAATAACTTCAATCTCAACCGTTGTAGGAGAGTTCTAAATACATTACAATAACTTCAATCTCAACCGTTGTAGGAGAGTTCTGAATTTATTACAATAACTTCAACCTCAACCGTTGTAGGAGAGTTCCGAATGCATTACAGTAACTTCAGTCACAACCTTTGTAGGAAAGTTCCAAATGCATTACAATAACTTCGGTCTCAACCGTTGTAGGAGAGTTCTAAATACATTACAGTAACTTCAATCTCAACCGTTGTAGGAGAGTTCTGAATTTATTACAATAACTTCAACCTCAACCGTTGTAGGCGAGTTCCAAATACATTACAATACACTTCAACCTTAACCATTGTAGGAGAGTTCTAAATACATTACAATAACTCCAATCTCAACCTTTGTAGGAGAGTTTAAATACATTACAATCCTATTGCTTGTAATCAGAATTCTAAACACCATTGCTATTATAGTAATAGTAAAAGTTGTAATAAGCGTAATAAATGCCATACCATTACAAAAAACTTGGCGGTTATAATTATGTTCAAATTACAGTTACAGGCAAAGGTTACAATAAATATATTTCAGATTATAATGATATAACACTTTATTAAATTAAAATTACCGGATTAATGACTCTGTCCTATTTGAAAGAAAGTTCTTTTGAATATGCTAGAGATAATTCGTCTTGTGACTTTCAAACTATGACAGGACTATCTTGATATTGAACTTTTCAGTCGAGTCGACTCAAGACAATTCAAAGTAGATGCGTATATGAGATATGTCTCACACTCCTCCCCCCCCCCACCTTCTTCTTCATGGCTTAAGATAATATCAACTGGTTACAATGCTAAATTAAGATAATATCAACTGGTTACAATGCTAACTTAAGATAATATCAACTGGTTACAATGCTAACTTAAGATAATATCAACTGGTTACAATGCTAACTTAAGATAATATCAACTGGTTACAATGCTAACTTAAGATAATATCAACTGGTTACAATGCTAAATTAAGATAATACTCAACTGGTTACAATGCTAAATTAAGATAATATCAACTGGTTACAATGCTAACTTAAGATAATATCAACTGGTTACAATGCTAACTTAAGATAATATCAACTGGTTACAATGCTAAATTAAGATAATATCAACTGGTTACAATGCTAACTTAAGATAATATCAACTGGTTACAATGCTAACTTAAGATAACATCAACTGGTTACAATGCTAAATTAAGATAATATCAACTGGTTACAATGCTAAATTAAGATAATATCAACTGGTTACAATGCTAGCTTAAGATAATATCAACTGGTTACTATGCTAATTTAATGATTTTGCAATTGAGCAACTAATGGCCGGACAGGTCCACGTTTTGACAGACCTGTTAAACGAAGAATCTGGAATATTCGTTCTCCTTTTTCTATTGATTAAGAATGGTTGTTTTTTCATTGTTTTATCCTCTTAGTTTGACAGTTGGTTTTAGAAGAACCCGCTTCTTATATCACGCAACTCTACCGATTTTCACCGCCATTATGTAAAACAAGTACCAAATTCAGGGAACACGTTTGTTAATTTAAAACGACTAATTGTAGAGCTTTTAATGGAGAAGAAAGGCCCAACTTTCAAAAGCGTTCTTCAACTTACGTGTTTTACTAACATCATGACAATATTCTTACTCTTATTAAGGGGTTTACCTGCCACTCCAAAGTATACGTGGACAGCTGAGGTGTGGGGTTTTGGGAGAATAACTCTAATAATTAGCTTCTAACTTTCATTCTATTATATACGTTATCTTCATAAAAGAGCTTAAACCTCTATAATGAAAAGTTTAAATATTTTCCACGTAGAACGAAGTTACTTACATATTCTGTCTGATAACTTAAAGTCTTAAATTCTGGGTATATAATGGGTTCTTTAACGTATTATCCTTTCAAATAATTATATAATCACCTATTCGGAACCTCTGGTTTAGACACAAGGCAGCTTTTCAACACTACCCACTGACAACTGTTGGACTATCTTATCTAACTGAATAATGGGATTTGACTCTCATTCTTATAACACAGCCGCTCCCAAAGTGTAGACTAAGTTTCTGAGGCAACATTATGCGACCCATGTACCCTCAGATTCATAGTTCGACACGTTAACCTCTTGGGTAAACATGACTCAATCATTAGCTGCGGCATAGCGGCTCATAGAATGGCTCAGAGTTTTTTTTTTTTTCAAATACAAACTTTTACATCATAGCTCCATCTCTTGACGGATTTGAGATCTTATCACAGCCGCGGCGATTAAGGGTTCCCTCTTGTTTTTGAAAAATAAGTTGTTGTTTTTTTTTAATCTTACAACTTATTAATAAACAAACATAGTATTTATGGTCAGTACATTAAGCTCTAGTGTTTTGTTTGTTTGAAATTAAGCACAAAGCTACACAATAGGCTATCTGTGCTCTGCCCACCACGGGTATCGAAGCTCTAGTGTATAAAATACATGTTGACGGTACTTTCATACCATTTAAGGAACAAAGTTATATTAAACAGTTTCTTCTGTTAACCGTCACCCATAATACCATTCGATGACAACTGTCACATACAGTAAAACTGGATAACTGTCACCCACAGTAAAACTGGATAACTGTCACTTTGCAGCAGAAATGAGATAACTGTCACGCAAAATAAAACAAGACAACTGTCACCAACTGGATAACTGTCACTTTGCAGTAAAAATAGGATAAGTGTCACCCACAGTAAAATTAGATAACTCTCACTTTGTAGTAAAGATTAGATAAATGTCACCCACAATAAAATTGGATAGTTGTCATTTTGCAGTAAAAATTAGATAATTGTCACCCACAATAAAACTGAATAACTGTCACCCACAATAAAATTGGATAAGTCTCACTTTGTAGTAAAGATTAGATAAATGTCACCCACAATAAAATTGGATAGTTGTCATTTTGCAGTAAAAATTAGATAACTGTCACCCACAATAAAACTGAATAACTGTCACCCACAATAAAATTGGATAAGTCTCACTTTGTAGTAAAGATTAGATAAATGTCATCCACAATAAAATTCGATAATTGTCATTTTGCAGTAAAAATTAGATAACTGTCACCCACAGTATAATTGGATAAATGTCACCCACAATGAAATAGGAAAAACTGTCATCCATAGTAAAATTGGATAACTGTCACTTTGCAGTAAAAACTGGATATCTGTCACCTACAGTAAAATTGGATAACTGTCACCCACAGTAAAATTGTATAGTTGTCACTTTGCAGTAAAAATTAGATAACTGTAACTTTGCATCAAAAATAAGATAAATGTCACGCACAATAAAACTGGATAACTAACACCCACAGTATAATTAGATAACTTTCACCCACAGTAAAATTGGATAGTTGTAATTTTTGCAGTAAAATTTCGATAACTGTCACCCACAGTAAAATTCGATAACTGTCACTTTGCAGTAAAAAAATAGATAACTGTCACCCAAATTAATATAAGATAATTGTCACTTTTCAGTAAAAATTAGATAACTGTCACCCAGTAAAATTGGATAACTCTCACACACACACAATAAAAGTGGATAGCTGTCACCCACAGTAATATTAGATGACTGTCACTTTGCAGTAAAAAGAGGATAAGTGTCACCCACAATAAAAGTGGATAACTGTCACCCACAGTAAAATTAGATAACTGTCACTTTGCACAATAATATTCAATAACTGCCATCCACAATAAAACTGAATAACTGTCACCCACAGTAAAATTAGATAACTGTGTCTTTGGAGTAAAAATTAGATAACTGTCATCCACAATAAAATTCGATAATTGTCACCCACAATAAAATTGGATAGTTGTCACTTTGCAGTAAAAACTAGATAACTGTCACCCACAACAAAACTGGATAAATTTCACCCACAGTAAAATTGGATAGTTGTCACATTGCAGAAAAATTCGATAACTGTCACCCACAGTAAAATTCATAACTGTCACTTTGCAGTAAAAATTGTATAACTGTCACCCAATAAAATTGGACAACTGTCACCCACAGTAAAACTAGATAACTGTCACCCACAGTAAAATTAGATAATTGTCACCTTGCAGTAAAACTAGATAACTGTCACCCACAGTAAAATTAGATAATTGTCACCTTGCAGTAAAAATTGGATAACTGTCACCTAGAGTAAAATTAAATTACTGTCCTCCACAGTAAAATTGGGAAACTATCACCTGGTAGTAAAAGCACATGACTATCAACTGACAGTTAAGTTTAGATAACTCTCACCTGACAGTAAAGACTAGTTACTTATCACCTAGCATTAAAATTAGAATACTGTTACCCTGTAGTAAAATTATATAACCCTCATGTGGACGTAAAGATGAGAGAACTTTTACCTGACAGTAAAATCAATAGCTTCCTTTAGGAAGTTAGATACGACAACTAACAGTCAACAAAAAGAGAGAAACATCCCTTGTTGTACTTCCTTTCTTAATTCGTAATGTTTTAAACAAAGTAATATTTTTGCAAGATTGGTGATTGTTATTGTTAACAGAAACGCCACCCTACGGGCGACTGTTTGTGCTACTAACTACTAATCGTACCTAACTCTAACAAAATGTACAAAAGAGTGATCATTTTCTAAAAAAAAAAAAGATTTTTTTTTTTCTGGGAAGTACTGCGCGGAAAAATCAAAATCTACAGAGTTCAAAATTTTAATAAATTTTACTCATACAAACTGTAATGTTTTTATACCTTAAAAGTTCTACTCTTTATTAAAAAAATTATAGTTTTTTAGTACTACGTTTAAAAATTACATCAATAAAGATATAATCAAACCCTCAGGTACAGTCCTAGTGGAAGTCGTGTTCTTGTTGTGAGGAGAGTACTTTTATTTAAAATTGTGTTCTATTATAGAGAAATGGAACCCTCAGGTACAGTCCTAGTGGAAGTCGTGTTCTTGTTGTGAGGAGGGTACTTTTATTTAAAACTGTGTTCTATTATAGAGAAATGGAACCCTCACGTACAGTCCTAGTGGAAGTCGTGTTCTTGTTGTGAGGAGGGTACTTTTATATAAAATTGTGTTCTATTATAGAGAAATGGAACCCTCACGTACAGTCCTAGTGGAAGTCGTGTTCTTGTTGTGAGGAGGGTACTTTTATATAAAATTGTGTTCTATTATAGAGAAATGGTTATTTTTCTAATTGTCTGAATCTTGAATACCAAAAGTGTGAAATTTTTTATGGCTTTTTTTTGTGGTGCCATTCAATAGATGTAGTTTTGGTTACATACATATACACTACGTCCATCATAGTAAAATGACATCACGCCCTTCTTTTACGAGAGGCCTGGTTATTAGAGCGATCAACTCGTAATTTGGGGGGTCGCGGGTTAGAATCCCCGTCATCGAACATGCTCGCCCTTTAACCCGTGGGGGCGTTATAATCTCACTATTTGTTGGTAAAAGAGAAACCTAAGAGTTTGCGGTGGGTGATGTTGAAAATCTGCCTTCCCTCTAGACTATCACTGTTAAATTAGGGACGGCTAGCACAGAGGACCTTGATGTAGCCTTGCGAGAAATTCAACAAACAAACCAAACCTCTTACAAGAACCCATGTTTGTTTATTTAGCTAACAGTGTTATGAAAAAAGCTGAAATAATTTTCCAATTTAGTTTAACCACAAATTGGGTTAAAAGTTACTTTTAAACAATAGTAAAAATTTATACTTTTCTGAAATTGATAAAATTCATTCACTTAAAGTGTTCCTGTTCTATTTATTAATATTCTTATCCTTAGACGTGAACAACACTACATTGGATGGATTATAACACCGGTTTGTCATCTCGTGGGAGATATCGGAAGTGATGAGATCCTACGTGATTTCCTCCAGCGACATATCAGTGAAACACTGCCCCATAAAAATTATCGGATGTACTAAAGATCTATTTGTTCCTTTTAGAATTTTCGCGCAAAGCTTCACGATGGTTATCTAGTCTATCTGAACTGATAGACTATACCGAAGGCGGCTAGTCAACAGCACCCATCGCCAACTGTTTAGCTACTCTTGTCGGATCAAAAAGTGGGATTTCACCGTCACCCTTATAATGCCACAACGGCCTCAATATGCGGAGCGCGCTTATGTGGTAACAGGACGCAAACCACGAACCCTCAGATTAACAGTCCGAGTACGTTTGCTCCCAGTACCGAAGAAGAACGCACACGAAGAATAAACAAAAAATTTAATGTCAGAATAAAATACGAATAAACTCAACAGGTTCAAAAATATTTTTTATATAAGAAATTAGTGGTATATGAAAATCACAATTTTGTATACGAAAACATAACCTTACTAGATAACAAATATATATACATCATTATAAATACGGTTTATTGTGTATTATCATTTACCACCAGTGATGTTTTGTACGGTAATTGGAAACTGTCAGACAGTGTACATGGAATATCGTTTTAACATTTTTGCCCGAGAAGAAGGACAAAAAAAACAACAACCTGAAATAAGCAAATTTCCACTTTTTTATAGACCTTTGGTTTCCATCACCCTGAGTTGGCTGGTTCGATTACCGTGATGTTTTATAAAGTAACTGGAAACTATCCCATAGTGTATTTGTTTTAGGATCATTACCCGAAAGAGGGGGATAAAAAATACTTTGAAAAGGGGCAAATTTCCACTTTTTTCAGACACTTTAAACTTTTATCGTCTAATAGGGTCATTAGGAATTTAATATCAAAAATAAATATATAAACATTATCTAACCTTGTCCTTTATAATATTTTATCTTCGTTAATGGGTACACTCAGCTAGTTTTGTAATAGAAAAACGATTAGCGAAACAGCGCATTATGTAAAATTACCGCTCTCCATCGACTTAATATAAATTAAACAAAATTCGAAACGGCTTTCATAACCTGAAGTGAATAACCAAATGTGGAACAGTGCACAATGCATTGAATTACCCCCCGAGCTTATTTCTTTAAATTTTAACATGTTATTGATTCAATTTGTTCTTCTGAATTCTTCAGCATGTCGTATATATTTTTTTATCGTATTGAAAGTACCAATCCAGTTTTTAAAGAGCATATAAGTTAATCGAGAACATTATTTTTGCCAGGGTGTATATTTTATTTGTATCTACTGTAAATAATCGAATTAAAGTAAAAACAGGTAACGAAAATGTCCAACCGTACCAATATTTTAAGAAACTTGGACGACGATGGATTTTTTTTTAGATCTCCAGGCTATTCTCAGAAACTGGTTTTGAGCCAATTGCATGCCGAAGAGTCATGAGACACCAAAAAATATACTGTTCATGGTGTGATTTTTCTTTGAATTTGTTGGCTGTGGTGTCTATAAAGCGAAACAGCGTGACACGATTCGAACACCTGCAGTAATATAGTTGGCTCTCGGTTGACAAAAATAAATTAAGACTGTATTTATAACCTTTAGATATCGCTTAGATTAGACTAGGAAGCAGTGGAATTTAGATCCGGCTAATAATTGTTGGAGATTAGTTTAGAATATGAATTCAAATTATTATTAGAAAAAAAACAAAAAACGTTTTTTTGTTGTTTTTTTCACAGTTAAAACTCTTCGTTTGGTGTTTGTAATTTTTTCAATGCAAGGAGTATGTAATTCTATAAGTTGAAAGTACAAAACCTCTAACCACTGGACTGTTGGCTATTCGCCAAACTTCAAAGCTTATCTTTATTTAATAGCGTTCAACAGGTTTGACAGAGCTAAACCAAATCACGTATCTCAATACGTGGAAATACGAGATAAATGTCTGTTTTGTAGCAAAGAATCTCTTTTAGTTTTGTACTTGTATTTTTATTATATATAAATTTTTTCTCAACCTAAAATCTCAAAGGTGGAATGTTATACACATTTCCAGTTATTTAACCCACTGCTCAACACATAATCTAGACGATCAACTCTTTACTGTGTTTGTTTTTGCTCAATTTTAAACAAAATTAGAAACTTACAAGAGAAAATTAAAAACCCAGAGAGAAAGGGAAAGTTGAGAAAAATAATTAAAAATGGGTTTCATTACTTTGATTTTTGAATTTCGCGCGAAGCTACACGAGGGCTATCTGCGCTAGCTGTCCTCAATTTAGAAGTGATAGACTGTAGAAAATGCAGCTAGATAACACCACCCACCGCCAACTCTTGGACTTCTCTTTTACCAAAATAGTGGGATTGGTAGTTACATAATAACTCCTCGACGGTTGACAGGGTGAACATATTGACTGGATTCGAACCCGCGACCTTGAAGCGTCCTGACCGTGTCAAGTCGTAATTCAGAGGACATGAAAGATCTTATTCAGACAGTTTAATAATTTACAAAGTTTTGTTTAAAGAACGTATCTAATTTGAATTGTAAAATAATGGAATCGTTTAATACATAAGGCAAGAGAAACAATTTAACTTTGAATTTTAATTATTCAATTCAACTAAACATCGTTAACATGGGAAAGAAGATTTCCCGCTAACTCTTTAAAATTGTTTATTACTAGTTGGAGTACCCGTCTCCCGGATAGAAGTTATGTAAATTCATGATTAATGAAAGGTTATCTTAGGACATGAAAAGTTGCTTCCTTTATATGTAATTGTAAAAAACGACAATAAAAACATAAAATATGAAACCGCGAAGTTGCATGTATCTGCACATGGACAAAACAAACCTTCATGTCAATTTTGGTGAAGATCCATCCACACTCTGGGAAGTAGTTACATGGACATACGACAGACAGTGCTATTATGTTTATATATATTTACAAGAAAGTGTCATCGAAGTGCTACAAAAAAAGCAAGTACCATACAATTTATGTATATGAACTCCCAATCATGTTTACTTGTAATTTGTTCAGACAAAAGTTTGTTACCTAAAGTAGAAAAGACAATTACGCACTGACATGACTACTGGCAATCGCCAAAAAACGTATTTTCTTTTACTAACGGTTTGAATGTACTCTAAAACTTGTTTCGGCAGTATTTTTCTGATTGATTTAAGCTTTTCTGCTTGTGCCAAAAGAACTAATATTTCTACTCAACACTCATTGTCTGGTGTCCTGCTCTCAGTCAATAGGTGTTTTGTGGTCTCACTTCACAAGCAGACTGAGACTGATTAATCTTGCCCTAATGCTCTTAATCTCTAGATTACTTTAGACGACTAAAAACATCCGTGTTGTAACAATCGTAAATTACAAATGTCGGTGAGAAAAAACCCGAATATTTAAATCTTTTTACCGTTAATTACAGCTGAAGTGTAAAGATTCAAGGAACTAGTGAGATGTTTTATAACAACAGCTGTTAACATTAAACTTCTCGAATGTAAAACTAAACACTTTTTACCGTTAATTACAGCTAAAGTGTAAAGATTCAAGAAAGGAACTAGTGAGATGTTTTATAACAACAGCTGTTAACATTAAACTTCTCGAATGTAAAACTAAACACTTTTTACCGTTAATTACAGCTAAAGTGTAAAGATTCAAGGAACTAGTGAGATGTTTTATAACAACAGCTGTTAACATTCAACTTATCGAATGTAAAACTAAACACTTTTTACCGTTAATTACAGCTAAAGTGTAAAGATTCAAGGAGCTAGTGAGATGTTTTATAACAATAGCTGTTAACATTAAACTTATCGAATGTAAAACTAAACATTTTAACCGTTAATTACAGCTAAAGTGTAAAGATTCAAGGAACTAGTGAGATGTTTTATAACAACAGCTGTTAACATTAAACTTTTCGAATGTAAAACTAAACACTTTTTACTGTTAATTACAACTAAAGTGTAAAGATTCAAGGAACTACTGAGATGTTTTATAACAACAGCTGTTAACATTAAACTTCTCGAATGTAAAACTAAACACTTTTTACCGTTAATTACAGATAAAGTGTAAAGATTCAAGGAACTAGTGAGATGTTTTATAACAACAGCTGTTAACATTAAACTTCTCGAATGTAAAACTAAACATTTTTTACCGTTAATTACAGCTAAAGTGTAAAGATTCAAGGAACTAGTGAGATGTTTTATAACAACAGCTGTTAACATTAAACTTCTCGAATGTAAAACTAAACATTTTTTACCGTTAATTACAGATAAAGTGTAAAGATTCAAGGAACTAGTGAGATGTTTTATAACAACAGCTGTTAACATTAAACTTCTCGAATGTAAAACTAAACATGTAGGCGGCGGGTGTTGCTGACTGATTCTCTTCACTCTCATCAGTACTTCTAAATTAGGTATGGATATTCCTCATATTTTTGGTATTTCTGACCTGACCTTTAACCCACATGAGGTTCCATTCAGGTTGAAAATACCAAATAAAACATAACAATATAACTAACTATAAAGCTATTAACTGTAAGTTGACTCATTATATAATAGTTGATTTTTCAGTTTTAATCACCACTTTTCGAAAAAAGTTAATTGTTTATATCCAACTGTTATTATTATCCTACCGTTTGGTTTTGTTGGTTTGTTTGTAGTTAAGCACAAAGCTACACAATGGTCTATCTATGCTCTGCCCACCACGGGTATCTAAACTCGTTTCAAGCGGTGTAATTCCACAGACATACCGCTGTGCTACTGGGGGCTCAACCGTTTGGTGTTGACTGCGTATGATCTGGTTGTTTAGTGTTTCTATATCCCTTATTCAAACAGTTACGCACGATTACTTTTTTTGCTATATATATATGTATACTAGCTGGAGTACCCGTCTCCTGGACGGAAGTTGTGTAGATTCATAATTAATGAAACGTTGTCTTAGAACATAAAAAGTCGCTTCCCTTATATGTAATTGTAAAAAACGCCAATAAAAACATAAAATGTGAAACTGCAACTTTGCATGTATCTCCACATGGACCCTACAAACCTTCATGCCAAATTTGGTGAAGATCCATTCACAGGAGATGAAGTAGTATTAAAATCGCCCATAAAAACCGCAAAACACAAAACTGAAAATTTGGATGTACCCCCGCATGGACCTAATGAACCTCCATACCAATTTTGGTGAAGATCCATCTACACGGACATAAAAAATACAGTAATATTGTATTTTTATATATATATATATCCCATCCATACATACACATGCGTACAGTACTATTATATTTATATATATATATATATATACCGCTTGTTCAACCGTTATGTTAGCTATGTAAACTAAACATGTCTGCTGAACAGCCATGTTAGGCTTAGTTCCAGAATCGTATGTACGGCTTGTAAAATCGTTCACTGCCTGTTAACTAAGACCATACAAGTTGCTAACTAAGATGCATTTATTACTTTAATCTACCACTGTAACTGGCCATGATTCGAGTTAGTTATCAAAGTATATAACTGTCATTTATTCATCTACCTATCCTTATCTTGGTTAGCTTCCATTGGTAGTTTTATCTACCGCTTGTTGAATTGATTTGTTCCATTTTCTTGCTAACAACACATACAGTCTGTTGAATCATCAGTTGCATTAAGTCTCCTGGTAGTTTGTTTCACCTAATCTGTTTTAGTCACTAGCTTTTCAACCGCTACTCACGATATGGTGTTATTTTATGACAACAGTTTTGTGTTCTGCCATAGATACCGTTTGTCCTCGGTGATGTATTGTTTATTTCCTTCGGATATTCGCACAAAGATACTTAAGGACTATATACAATTCTGATAAAAAGTAAGCACACAGGATCTAACACAAAATATGCAATGAATTTCAAAAACAGACCCAAAACTCGAGCGCTTTCGAATACTAGGCTATTCTTCTTCAGTCTTCGAAAGAGATCGAATTTTGGGTCTTTTTTGAAATTCAATGACTATATACTATAGTCGTCCTTAATTTTGGACCCACATACTAGATTGAAGGCAGTTAGCCAATAGCACCAACCGCCAACTCTTGGGCTATTCTAATCGAATTGCGTGATTTGACCGTCATCCACGGCCCCAAAGTGCCTGGTACAAGAACCATGGACCTTAAGATACACGGTCCGACATAATAACCACAAGGCCATATCATCCCCTTCTACCTGATGAAGCAAAGCATTTATTGATCTTCTCCAACCCATTTTAATACCGTAAACCCTAAGGCTCTCGGTACGCCTCACCAGGGATCTGCCCCTGGATCCTGCTGGAACCAAAGCAGTGCCCAAATATCTCGCCTAGTTGGTGATCTGGTAAAACTTTATTTTAAATCCAGCTAAATATAAGTGATATGGTAGTTATTCATTTTCTTAAAGACTGCATGTGAACAAAGAAATATTCTCAGTTAGTACTTAAATTGTTTCTTTTGTTTATTTGTTGTTAAGCACAAAGCTCACAATGGTTTATCTGTACTCTGCCCACTAGTGTTATCAAAACCTAATTTTCAGCATTATAAGCAATCAGACTCACAGTTGAGCCACCAAGGAGGCCTAACATGTAAATAGAAACTGACCAAAATCTTATATTTAACCAGAATCATTCGAGTTGGCTATGGACATCTTAATAAAAGTCCAGCGTGATCTGTGGTATTTAATAGGCAGAGACGCAGCACGTGCATAACAGTATCAGATTAAAATCCCACTCGATATCAATTTATACTACTCCACAAACATTTAGTAAAACTCTGCCAGACTTCTAAAAATTCACGTTTACTCGAAACAAGCTTAGTTTTAACTAATAAGTAAACATTGGTCTCATTGATTAAAGACAAATTGTACTTGATAACTGTGTTTATATCTGATGCTTCTTTTAACTCAACTTAAGCCACAAACAAATATTACAGAAGCCAGAATCGTACTCGAAACGAGCCTGTCGACAATTAAAACTTAAGTTATTTTAGCATTGCGTTAAAATATTTTTAATTAGTCGTTTTAATGTGACTAATAAGATCAAATGGGATTTCTCTGTAGATGTGAGAACTCAGTCTAACAAATTGGCGAGATATAGATAACATAGTTAAGTACATTGTGCTTTGACATGCGGTCACACTGCCTTCTGCACATCAGCAGCCTGTGTATAGGTAGGTTATTAAACGTTTGTGTATGCGTGTTGTGTTGAAGACATTAAAATCAATATCTCGAGTAAGTAATAAAACATGAGATACATTTTGGTACAGAGTTATTGCAGTGCTGCCCTCTTTAACACCTGCCACACGAGCCAGCCCAGCATCTTTTAGTATCTAGCCTCGGATGGTCAACAGATGGTCATTCCGGAAACCGGTGATTTAGGGTTATTTCGATATATCTCGATGAATGAAGCTCTGTACAACTTCTAAAACAAAACCAAAAGAAATTAATGAAAATATGTCATGATGCAATTTATAAGGATTATACTATGGTGGTACCATACTTGGCATTAAACCATCCTTATTATATTTACTCTTCTTTACAGAAATGGCATTTTTAATTTGAGAATCACGAGGGGGATCATCTTGTAATGCATCGTGCATCTGCTTCAACACTACATCTTTAGGCTTCACTGTACCATTAGTTTCACGAAATATTGAAACTAATGATTTCTTATTTATGATTCCAATCTCCGATTTTGAAGGTAATCAATTGACGAATCTTTGATCCAGCTTGTATGCCAAATTGATTGAGATATCTTCGGATAAGTTCTTCCCTCATCCGATCCACGGTTTAGCTTAATCGCTACACTTAAACCATCACATTCACAACCACATCTAGAACATTTCAACATGTTTCATTGCTACAATGTTTTATTTTACATTTACAAGCTAAGTTCTCCATATTGGCTCTCATAGTCACGCGTGTGGTCCAGCAACCCATTCCTCGAAAATAGTGCTAAGTGTCTTCTTTTTGTCTAATCAAAACAACCCAAACCTTGCCAGAATTATTCAGTCTTTTGGATCCACATCAAGAGGCCGGGCTGGCACGTGCGGTAAGTGTTAATATTACGTCAAAAGGAGAAAACAAGAAAATAATATTCTATGTCTTACATTCTTAGGCCTATTACATATTGTTTGGTAAGTACTGTAACGACAGATTTCACAAGTATTCAAGTAAGTATTAATACCTGAAATGTAAGATATTTTAGGGAATTGTTTGTTTGTTTTGAATTTCGCGCAAAACTACACGAGGGTTGTCTGCGCTAGCCGTCCCTAATTTAGCAGTGTAAGACTAGAGGGAAGGCAGCTAGTTATCACCACTAACCGCCAACTCATGGGCTACTCTTTTACCAACGAATAGTGGGATTGATCGTGACATTATAACGCCCCCACGGCTGAAAGGTCGAGCATGTTTGGTAAGACAGAGATTCGAACCCGTGACCCTCAGATTGCGAGTCGAGCGCCCTGACCACCTGGCCATGCCAAGCATTTTAGGGAATGCATAGATACTGTAATAAAGACTTTCTAATCATAATTTCAGATAAAAGGAATCCTAAAACAATTTTGTAGCAACTATTTATTTCTGTATTACAACTTGTGTTTAAGTTCTAGCATGGGGACATTTTACATCTCACGTTTTATAAAAGTCTGTTTGTAATAGTTGCTTTCTGGAATATTAACAATAAATGACTAATTATTTGTTTATTTCCAGCAGTAACTTCTTTTTAGAAAATATAACTTAAGCCTAGAGTTACAGATATAGACCACATTGGCTTTTATAAACTATGTATGCACCAAATTACTTGGACCACGTGAACCTGTACAGACTGACTTCCAGAGTCACGCGGTAATGAATCAGACACACAAAGAGACACATTCTCACCTTGATCATCAAAACGCATTATTTGAAATTTCTGGCAAGCTTAAGCATACATGTGAAAAAATTGCCAAAACAGAAATAGAAAACTTCGTAAAAAGCTAAAACTGACGTAAAAAACATAATAAAAAGGTCGACGTAAAATTTCGCAAGTGAATTCACTGTAGGATCTGGTCACTCATATAAAAACATGAAATATGGCGGCAAGCATGAGCTGAAGGATCTGGTCACTGGTCTAAAAACAGGAAATATGGTGGCAAGTAATTGGCTGAAGGATCTGGTCACTACTAAAAACATGAAATATGGTAGCAAGCAATGAACTGAAGGATCTGGTCACTGATTTAAAAACAGGAAATATGGTGGCAAGTAATTGGCTGAAGGAACTAGTCATTGGTCTAAAAACAGGAAATATGGTGGCAAGTAATTGGTTGAAGGATCTGGTCACCGATTTAAAAACAGGAAAGATAAATTAAATTAATAAAGTAATTGGATGAAGGATCTGTCCACTGGTTTGTTGTGGAAAGCAATTGGCTGAATGATCTGGCCACTGATTTAATAACAGGAAACATGGTGGTCTAACAATGGGTTAAAGGATCTGGCCACTGATTTGAAAACAGGAAACTTGATGGCATGTAATTGGCTGATGGATCTCGTCTCTGATTTAAAAACAAGAAACATAGTGGCAACCAAGTGTCTGAAGATCTGGTCACTGGTTTAAAAACAGGGAACATGGTGGCAAACGATGGGTTAAAGGATCTGATCACATCATGGCAAGCAATGAGCTGAAAAATCTGGTCACTGATTTAAAAAACAAGAAACTTGGTAGCAAGCAAGTGGCTGAAGGATCTGGTCACTGATTTAAAATCAAGAAACATGGTGGGAAGCAAGGGGCTGAAGGATCTGGTCACTGATTTAAAAACAGGAATCATGGTGGCAAGCAATGAGTTAAAGGATCTGGGGACTGATTTAAATACAAGAAACATGGTGGCAAGTAATTGATTTACTTGCTCAGATTCATTGTACAGAAACACTTATTCTGCTCTACTTATTCATATTCATCGTATAGAAGCACCTATTCTGCTTTACTTGTTCATAATCATTGTATACAAGCACTTAATATACTTTACTTGTTCAGATTCATATTATAGAAGCACCTATTCTGCTTTACTTGTTCATAATCATTGTATACAAGCACTTAATATACTTTACTTGTTCAGATTCATATTATAGAAGCACTTATTCTGCTTTACTTGGTCAGATGTAATGTAACGAGACTGTAACCTAGGAGCTGTAGTTGTTTGCTCAAATCGGAAACTAGGAGGTTTCGATATACTAAGCGACATTTTTGTGATGAAAAATAGTTCCTGACTTCATAATGTACTTGCTACCTTACAAACTGAGCCAGGACCACGTGAGTTCCCCAGTACTTTTTTGTTCACAAAATGGATGGAATGATATTTCGAGGATTTCAACTTTCATATAAGAAGCTTTTTATTCACAATAAGGTAAAAACCCAAACCACTGGTAACATCATTCTGTCAGCCTTTGATAAGCTAGCGGTGTCATGTGATGATGAAACGTGTTCGATCTTGCACGATTTGATTTCGACTCAAACGGAAATTAACGTGCATTCGTATTCACTGTATCACGTGCTGCTAGTTGAATATACTAATAGAATATTCGTGTAACATTATTGCTTATAAAGCTATTTTGTTGTTAGAAATTAGGGAAGTGCTTATTTTGATTTACTTGCTCAGATTCATTGTACGGAAACACTTATTCTGCTCTACTTGTTCATAAACATTGTATACAAGCACTTATTATACTTTACTTGCTCAGATTCATTGTACAGAAACACTTATTCTGCTCTACTTGTTCATATTAATTGTATAGAAACACTTATTCTGCTTTACTTGTTCGCATTCATTGTAGACAAGCACTTATTCTGCTCTACTTGTTCATAATCATTGTATACAAGCACTTATTATACTTTACTTGTTCAGATTCATTGTATAGAAGCACTAATTCTGCTTTACTTGTTCATATTCATTGTATAGAAGCACTTATTCTGATCTACTTGTTCAGATTCATTGTAGAGGAGCACTTATTCTGCTCCACTTGTTCATAATCATTGTATACAAGCACTTACTATACTTTACTTGTTCAGATTCATTGTATAGAAGCACTAATTCTGCTTTACTTGTTCAGATTCATTGTAGAGAAGCACTTATTCTGATCTACTTGTTCAGATTCATTGTATAAAAGCACTTATTCTGATTTACTTGTTCATATTCGTTGTAGAGAAGCACTTATTCTGATCTAGTTGTTCAGATTCATTGTAGAGAAGCACTATTCTGATCTACTTGTTCACAATCATTGTATACAAGCACTTATTATACTTTACTTGTTCAGATTCATTGTAAAGAAGCACTAATTCTGCTTTACTTGTTCATATTCATTGTATATAAGCACTTATTATACTTTACTTGTTCAGATTCATTGTAGAGAAGCACTTATTCTGCTTTACGTGTTTATATTCATTGTATAGAAGCACTTATCTGTTTTACCTGTCAGATTCATTGTAGAGAAACACTTATTCTGATCTACTTGCTTAGATTCATTGTACAGAAACACTTATTCGGCTCTACTTCTTCAGATTCATTGTAAAGAAGCATTTATTTTACTTTAATTGTTCAGATTCGTTGTAGAGAAGCACTTATTCTGATCTACTTGTTCATATTCATTGTATAGAAGCATTTATTCTGCTTTACTTGTTCAGATTTATTGTATAGATGTGTTTATTTAAGCATTTCAACCTGAGGATGGAATGTTTAATTCTTAAGCATTGACGGGGATGGCAGTGCTATCATCCAACTTGACAAACATATAAGTCATCAAGATGCTTAAGAAAATTACCTTCTTATGACGATGAAAATGATAACTGATGAATATTTGAAAGTGAAGTTGATCATCACGGAAGGCTGTCATATTTTAATGTAAAGACAAAAATATATAACAGAAATATCCCAAAGATAGTCTTTTTTGCACCTCTGTTGCGTATTCAAATTCTAGCACGTATTACACATATTAAAAAAATAATTAATATTTTTTTCTTTATGTTGCTGTCCATAAATAGTAATATTCTGCTTAGGATATCGTCAGAATTTAGAAATAAAATATTAAATTTGTACATAAATGTCATTTAAACTTGTCGTTTCAGCTGATTAAGTGATTCTTAGGGTTACAAATGTATTTCTTTTACAATTTATATACACAAATGTATACGTATCTATATACATATAGTATATTGTTCTGTTTCTTAAATAACAATTACAGGTTTCGACAGACCTCTCTTTTAAAATAATCTGTTCTCTTCATAGATCCATTTTATAAAAGCATTATTGAATAAAGAGTTGAAACGAAAACTCGGTGAACTAATAATAGCCAAAATAATCAAAGACAGTAAACTGGTAATAGTTGCTTTGATGACTTAGAATACTGACATGTTAATAACTCATTATGCCAGGTTTCAAAGCGCCCGAGAAATGATAATGTGTTTTTGTTTTCGGTAATAGTAATGTATTTTTAAAGTGTAAATTCACATTAGGTGACGACTCTGAGTTTAACAATTCCCGCCAACTTAATGCTTGCTGTACACAAAAACTGGATTGGCTTTACGTTTACTACATGCTAGCTCTCTCTCATATTACCTGTATAGTCTTAACAGCCTTTTTAATACACGGACTTTTTGTTTTTTAGGCTTCTCATATAAAACTAATTTTGTAAAGAGTTATCATTTGGCTTTCAATCGGAGAGATTTTGCTTTATTCATATTAGAAAATAAAATTGTCTGGCATTTAGTTCAAAATATTGCCAAAATATATTTCAATGTTTTTTTACAGAAATAATATGTATTGATGCATTCTATAATGGTATCAAATTCGATAACGAGGAACCCACTTTGTGACTAATAATGCTTAGAGACAGTTTGAATGGGTAATGAAGAAAACTTTGATATAAGTTTAACATAACAGCAAAACGTTTCGACAAGGTTTTGTCTGATGATGACATTATAGTTTTTCTTCATTACCCATTCAAGCTGTCTCCAAACACTATAATGGTATCGTTTGGGGCTACACTAATAACTATAATAAACAATTAAAGAATATAAAAACTTACTTGTTAGGAAAGTAAAAATAAACAACATTAAAAGCCTCGAAGCTGTTGGGTGGAGAACAGGTTAGTGAATGAACTGTGTGAAGTATTCGTTCAATGCCTATTTCATGTTTTTTATACACAAATAATTTTTGCCCCCCCCCCCCCAGTGGCACAGCGGTATGTCTTCGGACTTACAACGCTAGAAACTGGGTTTCGATACCCGTGGTGGGCAGAGCACAGATACCCCATTGTGTAGCTTTGTGTTTAATTCTAAACAAACATATAAACACAAACAATTTAATGAACAATGCATTAAATATGCTGTATAAGGTTTAGAATTTTTTTGCGTGTGTTTAGTAATTATTTCGCGCAAAGTTACTCGAGGGCTAATTAAGACAACTACTCAAACCTAGCCACCACCCTTCGGCTATTCTAATCGAATAGTGAGATCTGACGGTCGCTCTTATAACGCTTCCACAGCGTCAAATTGTGAAGAACGATTTTTTTTTTTGGTAACGGAGTATAAACCACGGACTTTGGATTCATCACTAACAACTGGGCTGCGCTAGGCCTATTAGAAACTGAAATAAAATGATCATTAAATAAAGGAGTGGAACTATAATTTTAAAGTTTTATAATATATTCAGGTGGCAAAACCATCTTTACAATACAGCTTATGGTCAGAATGAAGTTAGGCATAAAAACGATTTAACTATCGTGATGATAGATTCAAATTTAAAATTAAAAAGTGATGTCAATTGAAATAATTGCAGAAGTCAAGTGATTTGATAGGGGTAGATTATAACTGAAATAAATACAAAATATTTTTAGTATTTACTGTCAGATGGAGCCACTTATGGTTTTATACATTACACAAGTGATTAAGGCTTAAAATATTAATCATCTCTGTTACATAAAAAAATGTTGTTTTTAAATATATCGTGGTAAGTTATAAATGGGTACGTAACATTGTTTAATTGAAGATCCAACAGAAATAATTCCATGGTTTATTTAGACTGTTACCTGGAAGTGAGAAGATTTAAAGCGCTTGTATGTGTAGATTTATTACCTGTACATTACAATGTGCAATAGAAGATTAAACTACTCTCTACGACTTTAAAGTACTTGATCATTTATTTATATCTAAATACTAAGAATATCCGTCTCTTTTTACAAATGGCCACATTACAATGGATGAAATGTACTCTGTTTTTTGTTGTTGTTACTTGAAAGATAATATATATGGCGGATGTTGAATTCCAGTTTGGTTTGCCTCGGGATAGAATACAGAAAGCTTCAATAAGTAATAATCTGTAAAAAAAAGTTGGTAACATTGGCCCTATAATTCTAAACCCACAAACGTAAGTTGCACCATCAATAATAACCATACGATTTTATCATTTCCTTTTAGAAACAAGTGGATTCAAAGCCAATATAATCAGTAATTACCAATGGGTTTTGTTGATTTTCAAGTTGGTAAGAAATTATCCAATAAAAATATCTTATATTCTCCAACTTATTCATATACAATTTTCTCGAACTTAAAGGAGACACTTACCTTAGGCAGTCTTTAATCCTGATTTAATATCGATCACAAACTCTCAAGTCATAATAAGTAATGGAAATAAAACATTAATAAAAATTATTTCAAACAAACGTTTCAAAACGAAAAACACTCTATTACGAGCGTGCTAACACGAATCGAAAAAACAAATAAAAACTGAGTTTTATGTTTCAACACAAATAAAGAATGTTCGAGCAGTTGTTTCTAGTTTTCCCTAAGTATTTACATATCACGTACCTTCCAGATATTCTAACAAGAGTGTTTTATTTAACATTAAATGTAAATGTTCCATAATTTGTCGCGTTCTAAAGAGCTTAAGAGTCTTTGTTTTTATTTTCATATTAACAGTCATATCTATGGATGAGATAACGAAGTATTTCTAATGACATAACAATCAAAGGAGGATCTGGTGTAAGCTATTAGTTAAGATTATATAGCTCAAAGAATTTATTTACTATTTTTATTATGTGATTAGCAATCGAAACTGTCTATATGAGAAGTTAATCTTTGAATTAAAAAAATATTGATTCCTGAAGATAGCAGGTAAGGGACAACATGTTTCCAAAGTAAAAATAGTGAACGTACCGCGGACAGTTTACACATATATTAACAATAAGTATGTGATTAACTAACATTTTACATAATTTCTTCAGAGGCAATATTATATCAAATTTAACTGACTTATAATCGTTTTGGTCTAAATCCAGCACCTAGTGTAGTAGATATATTCTGATAACTTTATATTTATAAATACTTATAAGAGAATCAAATTTATTTCATAATTCTCCAGTATGATATTTCACTAAAGCTTATAAAATGTTCATTCAATATAGTGATAGCAATTAAGTAATAGTTAAAATTGGGATATAAATGTCAACGTTAGCATTCTAGAATCAGCTCCAATTCAACAACTTATGGAAAGTAAATATCGTTTTACGTATTCAGTTCCAATTCAACAAATTATGACAAGTATATATCGTATTACGTATTCAGTTCCAACTCAACAACATATGACAAATAAATATCGTATTACGTATTTAGTTGCAATTCAACAAATTATGACAAGTATATATCGTATTACGTATTCAGCTCCAATTCAACAACTTATGGCAAGTAAATATCGTATTACGTATTCAGTTCCAATTCAACAAATTATGACAAGTATCTATCGTATTACGTATTCAGTTCCAATTCAACAACTTATGGCAAGTAAATATCGTATTACGTATTCAGTTCCAATTCAACAACTTATGGCAAGTAAATATCGTATTACGTATTCAGTTCCAATTCAACAACTTATGGCAAGTATATATCGTATTACGTATTCAGTTCCAATTCAACAAATTATGACAAGTATATATCGTATTACGTATTCATATCTAACTCACGTTGAAATGGCAGTTTCTTTATTATTTCATTGGGATTTAGTTCAACATTTGTTAGAAATGACGATGTTATGTTCTTATATTTGCTACATGGACTTTTGTTCAGCATTTGTTAGAAATGACAATGTTATGTTCTTGTATTTGCTACATGGACTTTTGTTCAACATTGTTAGAAATGACGATGTTATGTTCTTTTATTTGCTACATGAACTTTTGTTCAACATTGTTAGAAATGACCATGGTATGTTCTTGTATTTGCTACATGGACTTTTGTTCAAGCATTGTTAGAAATGACGATGTTATGTTCTTGTATTTGCTACATGGACTTTTGTTCAACATTGTTAGAAATGACGTTGTTATGTTCTTGTATTTGCTACATGGACTTTTGTTCAACATTGTTAGAAATGACGATGGTATGTTCTTGTATTTGCTGCATGGACTTTTGTTCAACATTGTTAGAAATGACGTTGTTATGTTCTTGTATTTGCTGCATGGACTTTTGTTCAACATTGTTAGAAATGACGTTGTTATGTTCTTGTATTTGCTGCATGGACTTTTGTTCAACATTGTTAGAAATGACGATGGTATGTTCTTGTATTTGCTACATGGACTTTTGTTCAACATTGTTAGAAATGACGATGGTATGTTCTTGTATTTGTTACATGGACTTTTGTTCAACATTGTTAGAATTACATTGCCGAAATTTATTATTCTATTACAGAGTTCTGAAAATTCCTATACTTTCACAGTGTTTTTGGAAAAGTCAAGAGTTCTTTCCAAACTGTTAGGAAAATTTATAATCTTAGAAAAAGTTGCATAGAACCTGAAAATTCAGTGCATGATTAGGAGGCTTTTTAAAGATATTTCTCAAGTTTGTTGTAGACTCAAACCTTGTAATACTAAAACGCATTTTTTCAAGTCAATAGTTCCATAGTTTGTGTAAAACGAATGCAGAAAAAAGCGAAGGGGTTTAGTACTCCTTGTCTCCATAACTAAGAATCTTTTTTTCAGGTCCTTCGTGGTAAATGAAAAACCTTGCATCTGTTATGTATAGTGCCAATAGTTTTTTTACAGGACTATTTTTAATTGTTCCTCTCTCTAAGTTATTTCTGCTGATATGAATAAGTAAGTATTCGTATTCTCTCACTTATTTTATCAATATTACTTTATTTTTAATATTTTTAGCTGATCATACGTTGATGTGTGTTTAAGGTATTGAAATATTGACATTAATAGTAGCAGGAAAGAAATTTCAGGAAACCTGGTGACAGGAAAAGGTATTACAGTATTCATTTAATATGTTCTTTGTGTATGCACATAGATGAATACTTAATTATGCAAATAGAAGAATATTAGTTGTGAAGTAAGGGATTGAAACAAACAGTAATATTAGTTGTGAAGTAAGGGATTGAAACAAACAGTAATATTAGTTGTGAAGTAAGGGATTGAAACAAACAGTAATATTTTCACAACTAATATTATTGTTTGTTTCAGTCCCTTACTTTACAACTGTAAGGGGCTGAAATAAACAATAATATTAGTTGTGAAGTAAGGGGCTGCAACAAACAATAATATTAGTTGTGAAGTAAGGGGCTGAAATAAACAATAATATTAGTTGTGAAGTAAGGGATTGAAACAAACAGTAATATCAGTTGTGAAGTAAGGGGCTGCAACAAACAATAATATTAGTTGTGAAGTAAGGGATTGAAACAAACAATAATATTAGTTATGAAGTAAGGTTTTTTTTCATTTCTAGTTAGATTTTAATTAGATAAAGCTTTGCTGTAATGTGTTTCCTTATTTCTCGTAAGAACATAACGACACCTGAAATAATATTTTCCTTTTCCTGAGATAAGAGCGTGCTTTAATTAGAATACAGCTTCAAGTATTTTATGGATAGGACTAAACGTAAAACAAATGTATAAAAGCTAGTACTGGTTACGTTTGTTATCAACATTTAAACTTCGCCATTGTTTAAAACATAACAGATATAAATACAACATAGTGTAATGAACTTTCGTCAGACGTCATTTCTAACCGAAGTACGATTTACAACACATTTTCGTAGAAGTAAAACTACTTGACTTAATGGAGAAATGCAGTTCTATTTACCTAAAACTAAGCAACCGAGAAATGGAAAAGTTAGAATCAAAGTATATATTTTTTGTTGTTAATCTCTTATGTTAATGCTATAAACACGCAAGTTTACCTCTGAGCCACCAGGGGCAAAACTCCACAACAAGCTAAAGCCTTGCTAAGCCTTATAAATATTCAATTTATTGGAGACTAACACAAAAGGATATACATATACTGAGAAGAACAATGGAATCGAAGAAGGAAACATCCTTTTCATATGTAACCACAAGAATACTTTGCACAGCTATATTTCTATTGGGTTATTAAGACTGGTGAGATTTCTTTTTGTCTTGATGTTTTGAAAATTACGTAAGATTTTGTACGATTTTGAAGTTTAAGAACTTAAAATAAAAGAATAAGAAATTGCTTTAATTGAAACAAAAGCGTGTAATTAATGTAAATTCAGGGGTGAGAAAATGCAAATATTAAATCAGTTTGTTAAAATGCTTCAAAAACATACCATTCATACCGAGTTGCTTTTCTTGTAGCTTCTGACTGTTCTGTGATAGAAACATTGGAATCAAATCGTATTTCTCGACAATCTCATGTAATTCGTCACCTGTCGACAAACAGACAACTCCTGAATTAATTTTAACATAACATTTAAATCACGCATATCTTCTGTTGTTATGAATCTAGCTACAAGTGATACTTAAACCTGGTTTGTCTGTGGTTCTACGTTGCTAAGATTTGATGTATTTAGATTTGATGATTCTTAACGCTTACACTCGAAAACGGTTAGTATATAACATATCTAATTAGAAGAACATATGTAATTAATATAAAGATGACCTAAGCAACATCGTCATGCACAAATAAAATGATAAAATTAACCCTAAAAATACCATGCTTGCACATAAATTGAACAGATGTGAAGAGTTATATTCGCGAGGAAAAACATAATCAAAACTTTAAAATATTAGCCGATATGAACGCTAAATTCTGGTGTCCTTCATCAGTTAGTGAGTGTTCAAACATTCTAAAAAAGTGTTTTACAATAGGTTCAGGTACACCATAGCTCCAGCAATGTATAACATGGTGTTGTGAGAGTGGTATAAAAGGAGTTGGGAAAATTTAACAATAATCGTAAAACCATGATGATATAAGAAGAATTAAGGATATATTATAGTTGTGGTAAAACCATGATTTTATAAGAAGAATTAAGGATATATTATAGTTGTGGTAAAACCATGATTTTATAAGAAGAATTAAGGATATATTCTTGCTGTGGTAAAATCATGATGTTATAAGAAGAATTAAGGATATATTATAGTTGTGGTAAAACCATCATGTTATAAGCAGAATTAAGGATATATTATAGTTGTGGTAAAACCATGATGATATAAGAAGAATTACGGATATATTATAGTTGTGGTAAAATCATGATCTAAATAAAAAAAACTAAGGATATATTATAGTTGTGGTAAAACCATGGTGATATAAGAAGAATTAAGTATATATTATAGTTGTGGTAAAACCATGATGTTATAAGAAGAATTAAGGATATATTACAGTTGTGGTAAAATCATGATATTATAAGAAGAATTAAGGATATATTATAGTTGTGGTAAAACCATGATGATATAGGAGGAATTAAGTATATATTATAGTTGTGGTAAAACCATGATGTTATAAGAAGAATTAAGGATATATTACAGTTGTGGTAAAACCATGATGTTATAAGAAGAATTAAGGATATATTATAGTTGTGGTAAAACCATGATGTTATAAGAAGAATTAAGGATATATTATAGTTGTGGTAAAACCATGATGTTATAAGAAGAATTAAGGATATATTATAGTTGTGGTAAAACCATGATGTTATAAGAAGAATTACGGATATATTATAGTTGTGGTAAAACCATGATGTTATAAGAAGAATTAAGGATATATTATAGTTGTGGTAAAACCATGATGTTATAAGAAGAATTAAGGATATATTATAGTTGTGGTAAAACCATGATGTTATAAGAAGAATTACGGATATATTATTGCTGTGGTAAAATCATGATGTTATAAGAAGAATTAAGGATATATTATAGTTGTGGTAAAATCATGATGATATAGGAAGAATTAAGGATATATTATAGTTGTGGTAAAATCATGATGATATAGGAAGAATTAAGGATATATTATAGTTGTGGTAAAACCATGATGTTATAAGAAGAATTAAGGATATATTATAGTTGTGGTAAAACCATGATGTTATAAGAAGAATTAAGGATATATTATAGTTGTGGTCAGATAAAATACACCAGTTTCAGTGGTGAACTGGATACTGTATCTATAGGTTAGAGAAAATAAACCAGTTTCAGTGCTGAACTGAATATTGTACCTATCGGTCAGGTAAAATGGTTTAATTTATTGCTGAAATTAGCATAATTTCTGTCAAAATTTGGTTTAAGGGCGAAATATTGGTATTGCAACGTATTATTGTGGATTCGTAATTAATCTTAAAGACAACACAATTTTAATCATTTTTAGATACAACTTTTAAAAGTTCCGTCTCCGCCTCTTTTATTCGACTGCAATTAGCTTTTATGGACAGTAAAAGAAAGAGACTACCAGATCAAACAGACAAAATTGTTTGTTTATTTATTGTTAAGTACAAGGTTACACACTGGGCTAAGTAACTGTTCTGTGCTCATCGCGGAGATGTGTTTGTTTCGGATATTTCAGAAAAACTGGAGAAGAGATAACTCTATCACCAGTTCTAATCGAATAGTGGGACGTTAACGTTACTCTTATAACGCACCGGAGCGTCTTTCACATTCACAGACCATCAGGTTTATGTTCAATCCCAACAATACATCTAGTTTAACTACCATATTTACTGTCGTAATTAGCTCTTATGTTAAATTCCAACAATAATATAGTCTAGCTACCGTAAATACTGTCGTAATTAGCTCTTATGTTAAATTCTAACAATAATATAGTCTAGCTACCGTAAATACTGTCGTAATTAGCTCTTATATTGAATTCCAACAATACATCTAGTTTAACTACCATATTTACTGTCGTAATTAGCTCTTATATTGAATTCTAACAATACATCTAGTTTAACTACCATATTTCCTGTCGTAATTAGCTCTTATGTTGAATTCCAACAATAATATAGTCTAGCTACCTTAAATACTGTCGTAATTAGCTCTTATGTTGAATCCCAACAATACATCTAGTTTAACTATCATATTTACTGTCGTAATTAGCTCTTATGTTGAATTCTAACAATAACTCTAGTCTAGCTACAGGTATTTATTATAACGTTTAGAAAAATACGCTTAACATTAAGTCACCTTATCAATCTGACTTCACTAATGTTGTTAATTACTAATAACATGAAACTCGTACAGGATCAGTTTGAACAAAAGAAACGAGTAATGAGTAATAGGTTTTGGTTTTCTTAGTCTGAGTAACTAAATTACGCACAGGTCAGTTTAACAATCGAATTAAGCGATGAATGTATTAAATGGAGAAACACTTTTAGTCTGATATTAAGGCAGCATTCTAAGTAGTTAATAGTATAAAGTTGAGTAAATATTAAAATTCATTAACATCTGATAGTAAAATAAAAACCAAAACATCGTACTTAAATCCCCCAGTATCTCAACTGTAAGTTTGTGTGCTTATAACTCTAGAAACCGGGTTTCCATACCCATTCTGGGCACAGCACAGATAGTTAACTCTATAGATTTGTACAAATAAACATCGTACATGTTTGGCATAACTAACTTGAAACCAACATAGATGCTATCTATACATACATTATTGGATAGATTCAAACTTCTACTGTCAAACGTTCCTACAATTAATAATATCTTTCACAATTTGTAAACGAAACAAGTCTTATACTTAATGTCATTTCTCTCCTGAAGTTGCTTTGTTTAAACCCTGCGAAACACCAACATTAAGGCTTAGATTAACTTATATTTAACTGTTATTACAAACTTCTTCGATATGTTACAAGCCAGAAAATGTTATATCATGCCAGATATTACGTTTATATAATTAAATCTGACTCTTAAGCAGATATTTTGCCCAATTCCCCGAGCTAACCTCGAGAAGGAATTATTACTTGTCTATACAAAGCTCCTAATGAATAAGTAAAGACACGTATGGCCGACAAATTTAGTGAAAAAAAAACACAAAACAATAACATTCTAAAACCGATAAAAATATACGTTAGTTGAACTTCATTTTATTAAATCAGATAACGTGAAAGTAAAGTGAATTTAATAGATTTCAGGGATTAAAAACGTCACCATGATTCAAACTTACTCGTCGAACGCCGTGGTTTGGCCTGTTTCCGTCGAACCATGTCAGTTTCCGATCAACACGGCTGATGATGATTCCGCTAAAAGCACTTAACAGCCACTGGCTGATTATTTTCAAGCCCCGAAGGACACCAGGTATACCAACTAGCGGGACGGAAGACGGCGCTACGTCACGGGTACGAAATCCACACCAGGCTTTTGAGTTGATAAGCCTAAAGAATCTCCGAAACACTCGGGCTGACTGGAAGAACGCGTCAGACAACCGCCACATTATGGTCCATAGAAAAATATTTTATGAATTCCTCGAGAAAAGAAAAGTTATAGATGCTACAGAATAAGAAAGTAATTGTTACCATATCATTACAGTTATAGATGCTACAGAATAAGAAAGTAATTGTTACCATACTATTACAGTTATAGGTGCTACAGAATAAGAAACTAATTGTTACCATACTATTACAGTTATAGATGCTACAGAATAAGAAAGTAATTGTTACCATACTATTACAGTTATAGATGCTACAGAATAAGAAACTAATTGTTACCATACTATTACAGTTATAGATGCTACAGAATAAGAAACTAATTGTTACCATACTATTACAGTTATAGATGCTACAGAATAAGAAAGTAATTGTTACCATACTATTACAGTTATAGGTACTACAGAATAAGAAAGTAATTGTTACCATACTATTACAGTTATAGATGCTACAGAATAAGAAAGTAATTGTTACCATACTATTACAGTTATAGATGCTACAGAATAATAAAGTAATTGTTACCATACTATTACAGTTATAGATGCTACAGAATAATAAAGTATTTGTTACCATATTATTACAGTTATAGATGCTACAGAATAAGAAAGTATTTGTTACCATACTATTACAGGTAAA